>NW_009230644.1:33887-46309 GCF_000690835.1 Fulmarus glacialis
AGGGACTTGGGCATCTCAAACAGCTCTGTACAAAGTACAGTAAGAAATTATAACTTTTCTCAATGTTAATTCAGTGCTAAAATTTGTAAAATGGCACCATTATGGAGAAAAAACATTGCGTTTGACTAAAACAGTTTCCTGTCTAGATCTTGATAAAAACGCATGATACATTTTAAGTAACTGGAATTCTTAAACTAAATGTAGAAGATGACACAAATAGTAGATTAAGGCTTTCCTAGTATTAGAGTTCCCTTTCCTATGCGGAGTAGGTGATAGCTGATCTGATCTAGCTCGACTAGAACAGAAAAACTGTTCTTTATTAATAGTCATTAGTTACTATCAAGTGATAACAGTACCCTCAGTACTGCCTTTGCACAGCTGGGCTTATTTTCAATGTCTCAATACATTATAGTTAAGGTGGCACTTCTTTTTGTCATGCTGGCTAACTTGTTTTAAAAAAAAGTATCTTTTTTCTTATGAGCTAAATTCCACCTGTGTACATAAAAATTTTTGGGAGCTTGTCTAAAAATCAAGGATTTGATGATCTGTGCCATAATTTTCTTTCTAATACTTAATTTATTTAATTTGTAATAGAGTAATTCTGAGGATGAGGACAATGATGATTCAAAATCTCCTGGAAAAGGCAGAAAGAAAATAAGGAAAATTATTAAAGATGATAAACTTAGAACAGAAACACAAAATGCACTTAAAGAAGAAGAAGAAAGAAGAAAACGTATAGCAGAAAGAGAACGGGAGAGAGAGAAATTGAGAGAGGTATGTTTTGTTTTCCTTGCAAAATGCTAGGAAGTTGAATTGTTGATGATGTTTAAGATGACATATTTCTACCTCAATTTAATTTGATAAGTAATTTTAAAAGTACTTGTATGTAGCCTTGTAAGCTTTGTAGTTTCTTGCAGGTTAACATGGGTAAGTTTTATTTCAGACTACTGAGATGTTTAGAAAGCTGTTTCAGTTGCCTACTGCTTTACTTTCCATGGGGAAAAGCACTCTCCCAAAGTAAGTTGTGATGCACAGCAAAGAATTTAAGGTTTCTCTTTACTAAATAAATTATGACTTCCAATTTTGCTAAAGCTCGTGTCTGTCAAATGCTTGGTATTTGTACTTCCTGTGTGAAGTATTCCTATGATGCCCTGTTTCTGCTTACAGGTGATAGAGATAGAAGATGCTTCACCTCTGAAATGTCCCATTACAACTAAGCTGGTTTTAGATGAAGATGAAGAAACCAAAGAACCGTTAGTGCAGGTTCACAGGAATATAGTTACCAGACTGAAACCACACCAAGTAGATGGTAAGGAAAGAGTTTTAAAATTTCCACACCCCCCCCCCCCCCACACCCCCCCTCCCCACTGGCACAGCACCTTATGCAACCTGAATTGGAATCATAAGAACAACTCCTTGGCAGGCAAATGCCAGAATGTCAGGTTTGATGTTTTGTTTTTGGAACATCTGAACAAAAGTAAATGAGATCAGCAATACATAGTTGTTTTACAAGCAAAAAACCGTAGAAATGTAAAGTTGGAAGGGTCCTCAGAATCTTCTAATTCTCCCCACTGAGGCAGAATCAAATATATGTTTACCCATTCTATTGAGGAATTCGTATATTCACTTTTTACAGTTTTCAGTGAAGATTTAAAAACCTCGCAGTATTTTCCTGGCTTTCTCAACAGAATTTTTTTTTTTTCTGATACCTGACATGACTGCACATGAAGCCAACTTCTTTCCATATTCTGTTTCTAGTGAAGAAGGAGAAAGGCAGAATAACCAATCGTAATTTTCTTCACAGCTCATTCTGTTATTTTAAATTTTCCTCAAAGTTCGTAATCTACAACCTTTCCATTTTAGTAAGAAACTTCTGGACTTGCTTCAACTCTTAAAGGGAGATGCCCTGAACCAGACGCAGCAGTCAAGTTGAAGCTTCATCTGTGCTGAGTATAGCATAGTAGAATACAACTTCCCAATAAATACATTGCAAAGAACAAAAAAATCACCCAGCAGACCGTCATGTTGTTAATGCGTTTTGTTATGTAGCATATATTTCCTTTCCTTTTTCAGCTGTCACAGTTCTTACTTTATTTTTTTTCCTCTTTAAGCAGAGAACTTCACATCTGATCTGTCTTGGCAGAATTTCTTCTAGCTGGTTTCAGATAATTTTGCTAATTTACCAAGATCATTTTAGTCTTTTTGTGAAGTCCTTGCCACTTTTTGTTCTGTCTCCTCTTTTCTCCCTGTCCGCAAGATCGCAGTCATCTGCAGTCTGCATAGTAATATTTTCTAACCCAGTTGCCACATCTTCAGTGAAAACTGTGAATATAATTAAGTTCAAGGCAAAGATCATCCCACTTACAACCCATTGGACAGAAATGAATCAATAATTATCCTGAGCACTGCTTTTCTAAGAGTTGTCATGATCTTACAGTGATCTCACCTATTTCTTATCAGGTGAACTTTAATAAAATGGATGTTTAATAAGAAAATTTTCAATAATTTTCTTCAGGTGTTCAGTTCATGTGGGATTGCTGTTGTGAATCTGTAAAAAAAACAAAGACATCTCCTGGTTCTGGATGCATTCTTGCTCACTGTATGGGTTTGGGGAAAACATTACAGGTAAGAAACAAGTCGTCTTGTTTTCTGGTCTGTAGCTTGCTCTCAAAAGCTGATCCAGCAAAAGGCAATTTTAAGGACTTTCAGAACATAGTAAAACTAACTGTTTCCTAGGCAGTGACTCGATGAGGGTTGCTGGAGGAAAACGTTTTATGAAGAGGTCTTGAGAAAGAAGTTGGTTTCATAGTATACAGCTGTGAAAATTCTGATCCATGCTTGTGCTTTCTCTGCTTTTAAAATATCTAAAATTAGATTAGGTAATCATTGATATTCATGTGAAAAGGTCCTATTTAATTGTACGTGTAGCTCCCTTGCAACTCAGAACAAGAAAATACAGCTGGTATGAGACAGGCTTCTGGAACCTATGTTTCTAAGACAGCTTAATAATCTTAAGGAGGTTGTGTTTTTTACTGTCTTCCTCATTCATGTATTGCTCCTTAAATTGTTTATTCTCCCCAGTGGTTTTTCGGTTTATTTGTTGCGCTGATGAAATAGAGGTTTATTGGGGGTTTTTTGTTTTGGTTTTTTTTTATGCCAGACTCTTAGTTCTAAAGTCAGATGCTTTGTGTTTTAATGTAAACAATGTTTTGCTGTAATTTAGACTCTTCAGGTTGAGGGACAGGGGGCATTTGTTTTCTATTTCAGTAATTGTCCATACGTACATTCGTATTTTGGGTTGTTGTGCATCACAAACAGTTAAGACCAGAAACTTTCATTGCCTTGGCAGTTAACTGTAGGGCATACTTTCAGCCCCTTTTTCATGTCTGTCTTTCTTTTCTTTGGCTTTACAATTCTCTGCTTCCTGAGATCTTCAGGTTCAAGCCTTCGTTGTCACTTCAGTGCATGTTCCTTCTCCTTTATACTGCTGAAGACTGCTTGGTAAAAATCTTTAAAACAGGATATCGTAGCATTTCTTAAAAAAAGATTTCCATATTTCTTGTTCTTAAACAAGTGGCTCTTCTGCCATGTTAAAAGTTGCACAGTGAACAGCTTACCATTTCTATTAGTCTTTAAAATCTGAAGCTCAATCCCCATCTTAAAATGTTTCTTCTGAAACTGGTCACCCAAGCAGTTGCTGTAAAATAGTGCTCATAGCTCTTTTTCTTGGGCCTTCTATAATCATTGCAGGCCTCAGGAGAAGCTTAATGCCCTTGACCTTCAAAAGACATAAAAGACCAAAACCATTTTTCTTGAATTCCCTGCATCTCAGTATTCATTCTAGTACCTTTTCAGGGTAGTCAGGAGTGTTGAATTCCTTTTGTGTTTGCTTGTTTCCAAGTATTTATCTGTCTTCGTAGATTTTGGTTTTGCTTTTAGCCAGATGTAGCATCACCACAAATATTGTGAACAAAGAACTGGGATGAGTTGCCCATCTCACTGCTCTGCTGCCCGGCCTGTTCCCAAGAGTTTCTTTAGCAGAAGTCATTCGACAGAAGATCCTTTCCCTATGATTCTGGGGAAGAGAAAGGGAAATTTTTGAGAACTCTGAAGAAGAAAGGAGGGTAACAACCTTTACTTGTGCTTTAAAAGGCCCTCAGAAAAGCAGGGCCACTTTGATCTCCCTGTTGTTGGCGTTCATTGATGCTATGTTTCCTCACTTCTGGAGAAGGGAGATACTCCCATATGTTTATCAGGACAACTGGCTAGTGAAATGAATTACTGTGAACCTTTTTGATCTCTGGCTCGAACTGAATCATTAGAAATCTAACTTACAGCTTCTGCAGACATTGGAATTGATAAGAACTGATTTCAACTCGGGATCAATCGGGGCCTTTCTGTGCCAGGAGTGGTTCTTAGCTATAAAGTCACTTGACAGGAGATCTGCCTACTGCTCTGGTGAGTTTGTGACCGGCAAGTCTAGATCACGTTAGCAGCCAGCACTTTTGCAACACTTTGTTCTAAATTCTTTCTTCACATGCTCCAAATGTGGATGCGCTTTACTCATTCCCTGGAGTGCAGTCTCTTTAGCATGGTGATGATGGTTCTCAAAGAGGTTATTTTCTTCCTACAGTGAGGATGGGATCCTCAAAGCGTCTGTGAGGAAATGCCATTTCACCATCCTCTTCCATCTTGGTCAGTTGTGGTAGAAGCTTCCCCATTGGATTGGGAAGCCCTATCACCTGACCTGAAGGCTCAAGATCTGTTCATTCGTAGAGAGGTTAGTATATCAACGTACTGGAATTCCAAACTGTATGAAAGATGTCTCAACATTGTTGTGCCATAGCTAGATTCATAGTCTGTAAGTGACAACAGCCAGCTTCACAACCTTGTTAGTCACTTAGCAAACAAAATGCTGAAAGGTCCTGTTGACAAGCAGTTAGTCTTTTGACACCTGTATGTTTGGAATGAGGTATCTCAGTAGTTTTTACTCTGTAGTGCTCACATCTGCCTTGCCTGGTTGGTGTTTGGTATAGTCAGCACACCTGGATGCTGCTAGATAGCAGACTTGGCTTGGCTTGGCTTGAAGTCTTTCATTATTTTTAGAGACTTGAAATGTGCTCCAAGAGAAAATCATCAGAGAGAATCTAGCAGGAGGTATCTGTTATTCTTTGCTAGCGTTAGCTATGCCTTACTGCGTCAGATGGCTTCCTTATTCTTGTGCCTTCCCTCTAAATCATTGCTACCCAGGATTCTTCAAAAAGTGAAGTTACATGAGAAACACCTCATCCTACTCTCCTCTGACCTAAATCAGACAAATTTTATTTAGGACTTTCTGATCCTGAGAATCTTCTTTCTTCACCTGCGAATTGCAGGATATAGTCATGGAGCGCTTAGGCTGGCATAACTTTTTCAGATTCTTTAGATCCCTTAGATTCCTCTGCAACAAACAGGCTCGAGGGAATCAAGGGAAGCTTGGTTTTTGTGGTTTTCTGATTTTGGGGGGTTCCATGGGGTTGCGGGGTTTTTCTGAGTAACACAGAGCTGTAGATGATCAGAGGGACTGGGGTCGTTCACTGTATGTACTGTTTAGGTAAAAAGAGGGGCAATCTTGGTTGGTTGTGGTGCGCAGCATGCGGACAGTATGTTTTTAAGAACAGCTGCAGCGTATATGGCTTTGCTTTGTTTATGGAAGTTGGGGTGACAGGCACAACATTTTGGCAATCTGCAGTCCTATAGAAGAGGACTTTCATACATACTTTGAAAATCACCTTTGAAGAGTGTATTTTTACATGCTTAATTCTAGCTTAGGTGTTTCTTCAGGAGTTAATTACACCTTTTGCTGGAGATTTGCAGTGTTTTGCAAAACTGTTCAGCTTTAATGTAGCAATGCAGTCTAGGTGACTTTGTACACTTTATACACTTTGGTTTGATGAAATACTTCACAGCAGAGGGTATTTTTGTATGTTTTGGCTGTAACTTCTTGATAATCAAAGAAAGCCACAGTTACAAATATGTATCAGGTATTTTTATGGCCAGTGTTTGTAGCTTAGGTAGTTGTTTTTTTCCTTATGTGGTCATTTGCCAGTCCTTCTCCTGTACTCTGTAATGCCATTTCTTGTTTAGCTCTTAAAAGAGCTAAATCGGGAGTAAGTTTTAGTAGACTTTGCAAACTGCAGAGAAGAATGTGAGTAAAGGATCAGGGAAATAAGGCAATTAGGGACCTGCTGGCTGTCCAGGACATAGGACTTCTGTGACTAGTCTTCATGGGTAGTTTTTGCATCTGAACATGAGATGCTTTTGTCTTAATCGCAAAACGACTAATAATTCCTTTCGTATTGCAGCATCTAAAAGCAGTTTGTTTCCCAAGTGTTCCAAGCATAGTCATACAGTTTGAAATTACTTTGAACACTGTATTAAATCAGAGTTGCCAGATACCAAGATCTGATCTGGAAAGAACTTTCCGGGTGTTGTACAGTTATGTGGATTAGAGAGCGATCTTCACCATTAAAAGTCTGGTGTGAGAGCTGCAGCTGCCATGGGATCACTGACTTTTCTGCTCCCGGGTTTTTACAGGTTACCTCTAGTCCTATCTTTATTTGCTGCTGCTCAAAAACAGGCAGCCCCGCAGAAACACGGAGGGACATCAAAAGATTAAGTTTTTTTCCCAGGCCTCAAGGAGGTGTTATCATCTGCAACATATAGCCAGCCTGGCTACAGGGGGACTACTTGGAAAGCGTTTCAATAACCTGTTTCAGAGCTCTTTTGAGACAACTTGCCAACATGTTGAAAAAATGTGGAAAACATTGATTTAAGACTGAAGTTCACTTTCAAGAAACTTGATACATTTATGAAGTAGTCCTAAGAGGTGAACTTATTTAATGTTTGGGGCGAGTACTGGGAGAAAGCTTAAAAATGACCTAATAGAAATTTTTAGTTTATGAAAATGATGGGTGAATGTAAAGGGAGGGTTCCTTATTTATGAAATCGTTAATCTATCTGGTGCAATTCAAAACTGTGTATCTCAGTATGTGAAGGATGTATGCAGCTATGTAACACAGAGTAATAGGTGTATGACTTCAAAGTACCTGTGTATTCATTTTTAAGCAGTGAGTTGTTTAACAAACAGAAGAAGAATGTTTGAACAAGACTGTTGTTGGTAAGTTCTGTATGTGAATATATATTTGTATGTTTCTTTCCCAGTGTTTAGTACTCAGTGTTTTATTTGGCATTTTGTCTGTTTTTTTCCTCTTGCAGGTAGTAAGTTTTCTACACACGGTCTTGCTGTGTGACAAGCTGGATTTTCGGACAGCTCTGGTAGTGTGTCCACTGAACACTGCCTTGAACTGGTTGAATGAGTTTGAAAAATGGCAAGAAGGTTTAGAAGATGATGAAAAACTAGAGGTATAAGCCTTAAAAAGAGTTCTTAAAAATGAAATAACTGTTTACAGAATTGGGAAGCTCCATCACTCAAAATATAGGCTAAGGAATGCACTTTGAGTATGTGAAAAATCTACTTGCATTAATAAGCCTTAGGTATTTAAAAGTTACACCAGTACTTCTGTATTTTAAGAAAAATTCAAGCATATTTTTCCCCCTTTGGAAGGTCTGTGAACTAGCAACTGTGAAACGCCCTCAAGAGAGAAGCTATATGCTCCAGCGTTGGCAAGATGAAGGAGGTGTGATGATAATAGGCTATGAGATGTATCGTAATCTTGCACAAGGCAGGAATGTGAAGAGTAGAAAACTTAAAGAAATATTTAATAAAGCTTTAGTTGATCCAGGTAAGTGAAAATGAAATACAAATACACATTATATATATTGTACTTTCTGGTTTATGTATATGAGCTAAATAATATTGCAAATGGGAATCTTTGGGCAAATAATTTTAAACAATAACGTTAGTAAGATTTAACGGATCGTCTTTGTTGGCTTTTGCTGAGTTACAGAAATGGTTGTTCAGAAACTGCCCCATCTGCTTTTGTAAATAGACTTCTATAACCGTCTTTTCTATTAGATCAAATACAGAAATGACCACAGGAATATATACTGGAAACCTTTCCTAATAGGTATCTTTTTTACTAGCATTGCTTTCTTTGCAAGGTAACTTGAAGTGATTCTGTTGGGAACCTAAGGTTATTTTAATCTGCTAGTTTGTTACAACCACAAGCTGCTTTATCCTTGAAAGAAATCTACCATTAAGGGAGCAGCTACACATGAAAAATAGTTGAGAATGTACCTTGGAAGTGTGAACAAACAAGTTTTAATTTTAAGTGCTAATGAATTGGTTGCAGATAAAGCACTTAATTCATTTTTTCAGTCTAAGAAACAGATACCAGGTTTAAGCTCAGCTGAACTGAGCAAACTTATGTAAGTATATATATAAGCACTTGAAAATATTCCAAGTTTATATAACCAATCTATCAGGTGGTCACCAAAAAGAACTAAAAATTTCAGGATTAGCAAGTTTCACCAAAATAGCAAAATTTGATATTTCTCTTTAAATTGAGAATGCTGATATGGTAGGCAGGTAAATGGTTTCTTTGGTTCGGGAGGTAGGTTTTCTTGGGTTTTAACTATCTGGCTGGTCTTTAGGTTTCTTACGAGAGTGTGGTTGATGATTTTTTTCTTTCTTTTTTCTTTTTTTTTTTCTTTCTGATTGATGAAATAAATCATTGGTCTGGTTTATAGTTGTACTTGGTGAGCTTGATTTTGTGAAGTTTCAGATAATAGTAGGGCTGTGAATTTTGTTCTAACAGGTAAAGGGATTCTTCTAAGGAAAAAAATAAGTTTGTGATTATTGGTGTTGGCCAGTTGGAACTGCCATCTCCAGCTCTGCAGAAAGCCTGTTTGAGCAGCTAAAACGTTAATTAATTTTCTGCCAGTTTGACTCACTAAATCACATAATTGCTGCGGGGTCAGGGAAGCTCCAGTACAGTAGCTGATGCACTATTTTTGTGATCATGTTGAATCCGCAGGCATTTAAGTACTGAAGAAATGCAGTTCTTGCCAGTGAGTTTTCTGACTCCTTCTATTAATGCTGCAGTTACTAAAAACAAACAAAAAAAAATGTGGGGGTGAAAATGGGGCAACCCTGTGCTCTCAGTCTTATTCTGTATCTGATTTGCTCAGGGTATTGCATTTGTTGAGAATGTTGCCAGGAAAGTCAAAGCTAGAGAAGAAAAGGTGTGAACTGCTGCCTTGAAGTAGTGGTGACGGGACAGTAGCCTGACAGGGCAGTAGCTTTGTATTCACTTGGTCATATTCTGGTGCAATGATGAAAAAAAAAGTTACACACTCTTACAGTGGTTGATTTTTGTGGGTTTTTTTCCTTGTGGAAAGTATAAGGGAGGCTAAACATAGGGGTCGTTACCATGTGTCTTTATAGTAATATTGTCCCTTCCTTCATGGATTTGTATTTATGTAACTGCAAAAATACTGGACTGTGGAATGAGGTGGCATGTTGCGCATGCAGTTTTACGGAGGAGACACAGTGGCTTGTGTAACCTTTCCTGTCCCATCTCTTGTGAATCTCGTGGGTTTTACACCCTGCTTATAGGTGTGCTTCTGTTCTACTTCCAAACCTCTTTAGACAGCTTAGGACAACGTGAAAGAGCAGTGTTTGGTGATTAGGTTATTGACTTTTGTAGATTTAATCAAGTTCAGAAACTGCAACACATTGAGCCTTGCAGGTTTTGAATAATTTCATATGCACATATTCCCTGTTTTATTCTCTTCTTGGACTAGTTGCTTGGTAGGATGGAATCAGGCCGTTAGGAAAACTAACCTTGAAATAACTCCGTAATTACTTTTGTGTTGCTTCAAATCTTTCTCTATTTTAACTAATTACAAAAAGGCAGAAGTGTTCATCTGTTGTTGTCCCTTAGTTTTTGGAGACATTTGGATTGGCTAAATTGATGAGAAGTATCTTGCAATGACCATTATTTGTTTCTTGCTATCTTTGTGAATCACAGCATTGGCAATATAGCAGGCTGCCAGTAAAAGAGTTATGAAGCTATGTGCTGGCTTACTGCTGTGACTGTAATAGGAAAACCTTTGCCTCTGGGAGCATTTTTAATTTAAAAAGTTGCAAATTCGGTATTTGAGCGATAATCTAATGGTATGTGTCTGGTTAAAATGAATACTGCTAGGGTAGACATTTAATGATACGTGTCTGGTTAAAATGAATACTGCTAGGGTAGACATATCCTATAGTAGGAGCTTGTATTGCACTGTATCCTACAGAAGAGGGGACCAGAGAGGGAAGGTTTAGCCAAAGTTTATGGGTGGAGAAGTGATTTCATTAATTAACTAGCTCTGCTATGTGAAATAATAGCAGGATTATATACGCATGCAGAGCAACAAATGGTTTCCCATAATGCCTTGTGCAACTGATGAAATGCTGTTTGGTTTATTGATAGCTGTTGTGCTTTGCTTGCAGCATTGCAGTAACTTTGTATTTTCTTACTTGTTTCTACCAATAAAAATTCCATTACTGTTTAACTTGGAAAGAGCTCTTTAATTGGCAGTTGTATGAAGCAGACTTAAGTTCTTGTAGACTTCAGAGGAAAAGGAGAAACTGTATGTGTGTCTATATATCTATCACTGAGTACGTGTTATGTATATCACTATAGTAACGTGCAAGTACAGCAAGAAGGATAAGAAGAGGAAGACTATGATCTTTGAGGAAAGATTGAAGGAGTAAGGCTTTTTAGCCTCGGAAAAAGACAACTAAACTGACAAATTTTCCACCATGTAAGAGCTGGTTACTGTAAGGGCTGTTATCAGCTGTTTTTTACATCAGTTGGAGAAAGGAAAGGGCAGAATTTATTCTGATGTGCAGCAGAGATCATTTAAATTAGGTATTATTGCACAGAGTTTTAGCAAAAGAGAGAGGTCATGGAGTTTCCTACTACTGTCAGGGAGGATATGTCCCTTTCTCATAGCTCTTATCTCAGATGAAGAAAATGGCCTAAATGATCCCTTGAGATCCCTTTAAGTTTTACATTCCTTTATAATACTTTGAGAAATGTTCTGTCCATAATGAATTGCATTCATGTTTTTTAAGCACAGGGAAAAAACCCAGAAATTTATGAAAATCCCTGCCACTGAGTTGTAGCCAAGATGTTAGTTCAAGATATCAATGCTACATGCCTGCCAAACAAACCACGAATAATTTTACTAAGATAGTTTTTTCATATTTTTGCTATCAATCGCTTACTCTAAACAGCAGGTTTTGAGGTGGGTTTTTTGGTTTTGTTTTGTTTTTTTTTCTAACTAACCACTTCATGTTAGTGAGTCACAGTCTTTACTGAAACTGATTTCTGGGGTATTTGCACAATTTTGATTGCTATCTGTCATTAAGACTTCATTATCCTTTTTTAATGTACTTCAATTCTGATTATAAGCATAATGTACTAGACCAAATCTATTTCTGAGAATGATATATTAATGTGCAAGCTGTCACATCTGGTGGGGAGATGTTGCAAATACTTCAGTTCTAGAAAATGGCTCATAACCATCTCAGTAGTACCGCACACTGCATGAACAGCTTGCCTGCAAGCCTTACTCGTCAGGAAATACCGGAGTGAGGACTAGAGAAAGGATCTGTTACTATTAAAGAGAGGTTTGCCTAAAATTAAAGGAAGGCTTTGTGTGTAGCCACTCAGTGTTTTGCATGCTGTCAAAACTGGGGAAGGTACAAAAGTCGTGAAATAATATGAGGAAATGTTTTTGTGGCAAGTGTGAACATTCAGAAATAAGTAGGCTTGGAAAGTCTAGGAGTGTTTGGAATTCATATGTGGATTTTCATAGTTGTCTTCTAGACTTGGTTAAAAGGACAATTTTTTTCTGCTTGGAAAAAAAAAAATCTTGATTCCTTTTGTGTTAGCATGTGAGATTCAGATCACTTTTTGACACTTAAAATGGCATGATTAATATGACTGGCACTGGCATTAAATCATGCAAGTGGTCAAAGGTGTAATTGATTCTCTGTTGTTGATCACTGTCCTAGAGTTAATTTTCTTCTTTACAAGGCAGTTTAAAGTTAGTCTGAAGAAAACTGTTCGTAGTAATTTATAAAAGATTGGATTATCCATGCTGATAAATACTCCTTTGCCACCTCAAATATCAGCCTTTTTAGAGCTGAATAGATGAACCCAGCTGATGGCTTTGTATAGTATTTTCAAAGGTGCATAAACTTGGCTTCAGCTGACTTCATGGTTGATAGTACTGGAACTGAGGTAGGTTTAGATCTGGTAAAACATTCATTCTAAGTTACTAGTTGGATCCTAGAATATCTTTCACTTCTCCTTCCAAGCAAAGCGCTTCCAGAAATTGCCCCAAATCTGAAAACCATTAGAGCGTGTAAGTCCGTTTTGCCAAGTTTGGTATTCATAGAATCATAGTATCATTAAGGTTGG
>NW_009230645.1:0-1188 GCF_000690835.1 Fulmarus glacialis
CAGCATTGAACCCCCGTGCCATGGCTCAGGCCTCGTGCCAGGGCATCCCCACACCAGGGACCATGGGGACGCGTGTGTGCCCCCTCCCTGGGCACAGGCAGAGTTCAGCAGTGACAAATCCCAACCCCAAGCCGCCCGTCAAGGACAACCGCGGCGCAGGCATGAGGACACCCGCACTCCCATCACAGCATTTATGCAAATGCCCAAGTGGAGCAGCTGCAAGTCTCCCACCCAGCCGGCTGGCCGTCGGGGCACCCCAGGGCCCCCCCAGTAGCACCCCATGGGGCCCAGCACCCCTCCAAAACACCCCAGCACCCCTCCAAAACACCCCAGCACCCAGTGGGATGAACCCCAGGGTCACTGCGCCAGGGCAGCCCTGGGCATCGTTATGCCCCACCGCAGGGTACAAGCACCCACCACACGTGGGGAAACTGAGGCAGGCGTGTGCAGTGGGGAACCTGGGTGCCCTGGTTCCCCCAAAGCAGCTTCATCAGACAGATTTTAAGAGTAAGTCTAAATTAGGCTCCATTATTTCTTTGGTGATTTGCAGGATGCTCATGACACTTTATGTGAAGACTGAATCGGTGTCCAGCTTTTCCAAAAGAGACCTTGGAGACAGCGATGTGGCTGAGAGGGAGGCCACTGTTTACCGGGCTCGGGAGGAGGAGGAGGAGGAGGAAGGCAGAGCCATCACTATTGATGCCGAGGGGCTGCGCTGGGGCTGAGCGGGGAGCACTGGGCTGGGGGGCAGCAGCCCCATCCCAGGCATGAGGCCGCCCCATCCCTCTCTGCCACTGCCGCCTCCTCCAGCTCTCCCTCTCCCCTCCCCACCATGTTAATTAAACCCAAGCGCTTAATTACAACCTGCTGAATCCCGCGGCTGCTTCCCAGAGCCCGCTAACACCATGGGGGCAACCCAAAGCCCCATAGGAAGCGTGGGGGAGAGGGGAACCAGGGGAGCAGCCCGGTGCCTGTGGGATTTGGGTTGCGGCTCATCAGCAGCATAAAGGGATCTTCATGCAACGCACGGAAAAGAGCAACCCCAGCCAGCGGCACCGGGAAAGTCATTCCCGGGGGGTCTTGGCCTCTCCAAGGAGGATGGGGACAGATGGCTTGGCCCCCAGGGTTGTCCCCGAGGGATAGGTCCCCAGAGGGGTGCATAGGGAAGGGGATGCTCAGCCGGTGTCT
>NW_009230646.1:0-619 GCF_000690835.1 Fulmarus glacialis
ACTTAAAGGAGGCTTTCATGTCAGTGTTTTGCAGAAGAGTTTTCATGCTTCTTTAGCTACATGGATACTTAAAAACATTTCTTTGCTTATATTGGGCATCTAGAATCTATAAAGTAACTGTGCACATAACTGTCTCCATGGATGTGAAGACAGGCTTTGTTCTGGAGAAGTGAATTTATGCTGGGAAATTAAAGGCATTTTAGGTGTATTCCGAGCACAGTAATGCTCGGAAGCTGCCCAACCCAATGTGTCTCCCAGCAGCCAGGGCAAATTAATTTGAAAATGAGACCTCTGTGACAAATCTTGGACAACCCCTGTGAAGATTACCTCACTGTTTAAAAACCCCGTGGGCAGAGGATCCTTGCAAGTTGCACTGTGTTGGTAGTGCAGCGTGACTTGCCCTGCATGATTTCTGACTCTGCTCGCTGATCGCTTGGGTAAGTAAGTCTTAGAGCTGCTCTGTGCCGATAGTCTTTTTGTGTACAAGATGGGCCCCACCCCAAGTCTGATTTCCCTTAGAACAGCATGGCATAACAGTGAGTAGCTTTATGCTCCTGATCCAAAGCAGCCTTTGGAAGTGAAATACCGGAGTGCCCGGGCTTTTCCAGCCATGGCTGGA
>NW_009230647.1:0-529 GCF_000690835.1 Fulmarus glacialis
TTGAGGCGCCGAGGTGGGCGGGAGCCAGCCGCCACGTGCGAGATCACGGCCTGGTACCATCTCTCGGGAAGTGGTGAGGGCGCCCACAGCGGGCAGGGACGGGCCTTGGGGTGCTGGGCACAGGGAAGCGACGATGGGGGACAGAGGGGAGGGATGGGACCGTCTGTCCCCATGGCAGGGACAGAGCCACTGGCACCTCCAGATGGGTCCTTGCCATCCCGCTTGCCTCTTCCATGCTCCGCAGGCAGAGCTGGTGGGACCCAGGGGTCTCATCTCTGGTCCCCAGGGCTGGTGGGGCTCGGTTTGTCCCCGCGGGTACCCTGGGGTGCCCAGTGCGAAGGATCATGTTTTGGGGCTCCCCACAGGGCTCAACCAGACGGAGCAGCCGGTGCTGCGCCTGGCCATGGCGTACAGGGACAGGGACGAGGTGGTGGGGCTGTGGCAGAGCCCCAAGCACGGGGGCGAGGGCTGGAACCAGCTGGGTGCGTACCCGGGCCGGACCGCCGGGGCGGTTCCGGGGAGGACAGGC
>NW_009230647.1:779-1339 GCF_000690835.1 Fulmarus glacialis
GCTGGTTGCGTACCCGGGCCGGATCGCGGAGCAGTTCCAGGTGAGACAGGGCCGTGTCGGTACCCGGGCACCATCCCCTCGAGCTGGGGCCGGAGGAGCTGGGTGATGCACAGGGAGCTGAGGACGTCTGGGCAGCTCATGCCGTCCCCGTCCTCTTGTTGGCAGCTCATCTTCTCCCTGACACAACCGCCCGCGTGCGGGGCAGAGCTGGCGCTCGACGACATCATCTTCAGGAACTGCGGCTTGCAGGGTGAGTCCCGCATCTGCTGGGATGAGACGTGAGCTGGGATCCCCAGGGAAATTGGTTTGGGCTTTGCACCCCAGGGGAGCTCTCCTGCTGCCTGCTGTGTCTTGGGGGTACCTTGCCCTGGCCAGGGCATGGGGCGGGTAGTGAAAGCCTGTCCCTCAAGCAAGCCAGGGAAGGATGAAGGGGGAGCCCAGCACACGTGCCAGGGTCCCTGCGGGGCCAGCCATGTGCTGATGGCATGTCCCACCACCCTAGAGCCTGGGCAACAGGTCTGCAGGGCAGAGGAGCACCGCTGCGGCCAGGGCTCCTGCCT
>NW_009230647.1:1474-1697 GCF_000690835.1 Fulmarus glacialis
CGGCAGGGCAAAGCCGGGCCATGGGGCACGGCAGGGTTCATGCCAGCTGTGCCCCATGGCTCTGCGGCCAGAGGGGTAAAATCACCCCAAGGGTTTTGTGGAGGGGTCAGCCCATCACAGGGACCTCCCTGGGTCCCTGGGTCACTCTGCTCTCCCCTCCCTCCCTGCAGAGTCCTTCACCCTCTGCTCCTTTGAGCAAGGTCTCTGCAGCTGGAAGGCGGAG
>NW_009230647.1:1755-2156 GCF_000690835.1 Fulmarus glacialis
CCTTGACGCACGGGCTCTGCAGCTGCAGGGCGGAGGTGGGGCAGCCGGCGTGGGAGAGGAACACGAGCCTGAACCTGGGGACTGCGTACGGCATCCCCACCCGGGACCACAGCAATAACAGCAGGGCAGGTATGTGGCCGGGCACTGGCACCCCAGGGGAGTTCCACCCGGGTCCCTGGGACATCACTTGCCCTGGGGTGGATGTGCCCTCCGGCCCCTGGGGTAACATGCGCCTGGGCTCGGCTTAAGGCTGTGCCAAGAAAACAGTGTCTTGCACCCGCATGCCCAACTTGGCACCACTCAGCTCTTTCCCGGTGCCTCCCGCAGGTTTCTTCCTCCACGTGGGCAGCGCCTCGTCCGCGGGGGCTGGTGGCACGGCACGGCTCAGCAGTCCCACTTTC
>NW_009230647.1:2502-3208 GCF_000690835.1 Fulmarus glacialis
TTTGGTTCTCACTCACCCCCCTCCCCATCCCCAGCTCGTGCTGTACTGCCACATCCACGGCTCTGCCACTAGCAGCCTCAGCATCTCCTATGTGACCAACTCCACCAAGCACCTGGTGAGGGAAAGGATGGGGGACCTAGGCAGCTGCTGGGTCCGGGAGAGAGTGGACTTCAACGTGACGGGGAGCTTCAAGGTCGGCCGGTGCTGTGCTGGGGCAAGCTGGGCTGCCTGTGGGGTGAAGGGCACAGGGCCACCCCTAGTACGCACCCATGGGAGCAGGGGTAGGGGTTGAACTGGGAACGGACACCAGAGCTGAGTCTCCTGGTGCTAACATATGCCACCCTTGTATCCCTGTGCCCACACCTCCAAATCCCCCTACCAGCCCCCCCCAGCCCAGTGACTAGCCCACTGGAAAGGGGAGCGGGGGAGCTGTCTTCATCCACCCCATGTCACCCTATGCCTTCCCACTGTCCTGTCTGCTGTCCCTCATGGCCACCCACACAACCTGACCCCCTCCCAGCTGGCCCTGGAGGGCACCCCAATGGTATCCTGAGGGCACCCAGACAGCACCCCTGGGCAGCTGCAGGCCACGGCCATGTACAGGGGCAGCACCATCACCCCAAGCCACTGTGGCCCTGCCTGCCCCACCCCATGCGCCCCTTCCAGCCACAGCATCACACCTGCTCCCGCTGAGCCATTCCTGGGG
>NW_009230647.1:3233-3585 GCF_000690835.1 Fulmarus glacialis
TCCAGCCACAGCATCACCCCTGCTCCCGCTGAGCCCTTCCTGGGGGAAGCGCGTGTCCTCCGATCACAGGAGCTGGGTTCCCCCATCCTGCGGCTCCTTGATGTCCCCCCCACCCCACACCATCATCCATCACTCCATGCTGTGCAAGACCCTGGGTTGATGTTGCCGATGCGGTGCTTCCCTGCAGGTGCTGATCGAGGGGGTGGCCGGTGGCACGGGCACCGTGGCCATTGATGATCTGATCCTGTCTCCAGGCTGCGTGCAGGAGCAGGGTGAGCTGAGGGCAGCTGTCCCCCACCCCTGCTCCAGCGTGGGCAGCGGTCCCCAGGTGTCTTGTGCCCGTGGCACCATC
>NW_009230647.1:4193-4399 GCF_000690835.1 Fulmarus glacialis
GGGCCTGTGGCAGCGGGGGCTGCATCGGCGCTGAGCTGGCCTGCGACTTTGCCGAGACATGCGCTGACGGCTCTGACGAGAAGCACTGCGGTGAGAGCCATGGGCGGGCAGCTGGCTCCCCAGTAGCCAAGCAGCGAAGGGGACCGGGGCAGGGTGACCCGGGCACCCCTTGGCTGGCACGGCCAGGGGATGTGGGTGCCCGTGCA
>NW_009230647.1:4504-4798 GCF_000690835.1 Fulmarus glacialis
GGGGGGCGGGCAGGGGGCCACGGAGCCGGCCGACACCGTCCTCACAGGTGAGGCCATTCCCACTGCCAAGACGATGCTCTTTGGTCCCCAGCACCGCAGGGGCTCCCAGGGTGTAGGGACCCCCTGCTCCCTCCCGGCCGGGGTGAGTGGGTGCCACTACAGGAAGGGTGGGGTGATGCCCCGGCAGGGTGCTGGGCTGGGGGTGCTGCCAGGGATGTGGGGTCCCTGCCCCAACTTCTCAGGGTGTTTCCTTGCCCAGGGGCTTTCCTGGCCCTCCAGGCAGGAGAAGGACAA
>NW_009230648.1:0-314 GCF_000690835.1 Fulmarus glacialis
CGCCTGCGCACGGACACGCCTGCACACACGGACACGCTGGCACCCGCACACGCGTGCGCAGGCACATGGACACGCGTGCACACACGTGCCCGCGGGGGCAGGAGGCCACATGCGTGACGTGTCCCCGTGTGCGTGCGCAGCCTGTCCCCGGGCGTGTCCCGGGCACGTCCCCATGTCCCCACGCGTGTCCCCACGTCCCCACGCGTGTCCCCATGTCCCCACACGTGTCCTTGTGTCCCCAGGTGTGTCCCCATGCGTGTCCTTGTGTCCCCACGCGTGTCCCCATGTCCCCACACGGGCCCCCCCCCGTGTCC
>NW_009230649.1:0-8330 GCF_000690835.1 Fulmarus glacialis
TTCTATGATTCTATGATTCTATGACAACTGGGCTGATAAGATACTCATAATAAATTCTTTTTTTTTCCTTTCACCCGTGAGATTACCATCCAGCTGTTGTACTTCATACGTCTTAAAGCTAATTGCGGACTGAGACAGTGGTTCAAGCACACAGCAAATGTGATTTTATGTGTGGATTTTTCATATAAGAGTATAAGCACTTTGCTTACACGTCACATTGGCCAGGTGTAAACTTCTGCCAATTCCGGTTTATTAAAAAAGCCATGGACAGGTTTAGTTGGCATCTCATGTGGCATAAAACACGTTGCTCAAATCTGTCCGCAGCAGCACTCTGACGTTGTGCTGTGCCAGGTATCATCTGTTGTCCCGCAGCTACCGCGTTGAGTAAAAACCCATCGTGCGACCCGAATACCTCGGCAGAAGCGGTGGTGCGGGCCCGTGCGTCATCTTCGGCAAAGCAGGGTGGCCGGCTGATGGGGTTGTGCGCGGGGCCAGGACGAACGATTGCACAGCCACAGCCTCAGGTGAACGAGTTTGTTGTATCTCCATCATCAGTACCGGAGAGTTTGGGCTGCATCTGCTGGTCTGTTCCAGCTCGTTTTGCTGCATGACTGAGGTTCACTCATGAATCTGGCGTTGGGGGTTTTTTCCCTATTAGATTTTGATTGTAGAACTGGACAACTTGCGAAAGAAAGGTTTCACCATGTTTTGGTTTGTGCAGGCCAGGCAATTTCAGCTCCTGGATGGGTGCTTCATAGACAAGACTAATTAAACAGAATGTATTACTCAGACTAATAAAAACCAGAATTTTAGTATGCAAATAGCAACACTTTTTTGGGAAGCTATTTCATGCGGAATGCAACATGCTGGTCATTTTACCATAGTGTTCTTTGTTTTAAAGAATTCCGTGGTACATTATTTTAAGTCCAAAACGTAAGTGTAGACCAGAGCTAACACATGACAGAAAAAATACATCAGTGGTCTGTGGATCCCCATATGAAATAAAATCTACGCAAACTCTGACAATTCCAGTCTGGGCCCCTTCACTGGTTTTATGTACAAAATGAAGACATCAGAAATGACCCATTTCTCTGTAGGATTACCTAGAGATTTTAGCCTCTTCGTACATTAAATGAAGCATCATACTGACCTTCAGAAGTTTGTATAGTAACGGTGTAAATGATCATATATAAGGGTGTTTAGAAACAGAGAAAGTTGGCTCTAAATGCTCAAGCCTTATGTTCCGTGTGTCACCGCCCTTCCTTCCCCAAGCCTGGCTGCAAGGAAATTGCCTCATTAAGCTCTCCAGTCTGAAGCTGCTTGTAAAAAATCTGGCTTACTTGCAGAAGGACATACTATTTTGAAATTGCGCACCACTGTGCTTTAAAAGAAGAGATTTTTATACCAAAAAAACCCCATGCATTACGAGTGTAGTCTTTTACAAGAGTCTCCAAACTGGTGCCCCTTCTCTTTATTCCATTTGAAAATGCCTTGATCCTTGAAGTGACTTGTTGCCATTGCCCTCTCACAAACAGGTGAATGCTTTCAACAGACCTAAAACCCGCCCAAGCTAGTAACGGGGGATTTTCTTTATCTGGGTTTCTGATAGCTTTTGGCGGATAGGTACTTGGGAAGAAAGGCTGAGGAATTTGTCCAGCTCCCATCGTTAAACAAGCAATTCCGGTATTAGGAAATTACTAAGCCCCCAATAATACAAGAGCAAGCCCCAGCTATAAAAAATGTTTACCTGGTTAAACAAAAGTACATATTCTTACCTTAAAAAAATAAGCTTTGCCAGCAGCAGCAGGAAAGTGTTGACAGACAGAGAAGCCCTTCTCCTTACCTTTTGCTAAAAGGAAAGGACGAACCCCATGAGGTGAGGCATGCTCTAAAACTTGCTTATCTGTCCTGGATCTCATCACCAGAAAATCCACTGTGCTCACATTTTATTGCATCTTCAAAGGCATTCGTCTCAGTCTCTCACTTTCGAGGCTTCCTGCTCTGCTCCGAGCAAGCTCAGACACTAAAGCTTCCCTTCCCTGCAGAAGCGGGAGCAGCAGACGGCAGTCCCCGGCCGATGGGAACGCAAGCGGGGACGGGCAGCTGCCCAGTGCTCTGCCTGCCAGGCAGCCCTGGGAGGCCTGGGTTTCGGCGTACCCTCCTCCATCAAACCCCGGCTGTAATGAAGCCGATGCGTGAACCGTGTGTTTGGGAACTCTGCAGTTTTTTTGCCACGTGAGGAGCTTTGCAGCATGGGGAGAGGCAGCGGGCGCTGGTGTGGGATGGAGACGGGGATGCAGCCCAGCGTGGGTCTGCTGAGGGCCACAGCCCGGGCGCTGGGGAGAGCTGGTGTCCTGTCTCGGGGCAGGGGAAGCAGTGGCCAGGCACACGGAGACTAGTATGCTGGTACGCCCTGCATCCCGCCGAGTTGACATTTCCGGTGCTCCATGGTTCTCAGCCCCACGGTTATTCACTGGTTGCAAATGATTGTGACTGCACTGGCTGTGGCAGTGCAGTGATGGTGCCCACCTGATGCCTCTGATCTTCCAAGAGCATCATTCCTGTTCACAGAGCGTCGGGATGAATTACAGGAGTGATGGAAATGGGGGCATGTCCCAGAGGCAGCTACAAAGAGCTTGGGGTGATCTCTGCAATACATCTGATGCAGGAGTCGTTCCAATGTACCAGCAAGGACTGGGGTGACCAAGAGCAGGTTGCAGCACTCCTTTGCTGTACTGTGGGCTACACTGGTGTCTGCTGGAGCTCAGGAGCAGAGTGCTGTGCTCCGTGAGACGAGGAGCTTACAGCCAGTCACCTGAATTCAGTGTTCAGTGCTGGCCAGGCCATCTTAAACAGCCATGTCCCCGCTTCCTTTGGCATCATGTTTCATTTGTATTCTGACTCTGCGCCAGTGGTGTGGCACATACGTACCGTTTTTCCTATAACCTGGTTTCCAGAGGAGGGAACATGGGTGCCTGGGCTGGCAGGGAACTCCCGTGCACCCCTGCAGGGACCCTCCTGTGCTCAGCCAGGCTTAGATGCAAACAGGGATGGCGGTTGCCTTCCTCCAAAGCACAGACCTCCTCGATCGTAAGGGCTCTGAATTAATGCAATATGCAGTTTTCTGAGCCATGTATCTTGGCTAACCTTGGGCTGCATTTCTTGAGGATACCAAAAGGTATCTGACCCCCCCCTCCATGTGCCATGCTGAATCCTAATTATACTTAATCTTCTCAAAAAAATATAACAATCGGAAACTTTGGTTAAGAGCTGGCTAATGTTGGTAAGATGACCTGCTTTCCTCAACCTTTTCCTCGGACATAGCAGCACTTTTGTTGTTGTGGTTTCTTCCTTTCCTTAAACAAGCCAGCCTGAGGCAGAGGGTAAAGTTTAGCTCCAGTGACTGAGACTTGGGGAAGTTGCTAGCAGTGAGAAGCATTGCTTATGCTGGAGCTTCGTTGGGGTAGGTGCGGTACGGCTGCGAGCCAGTTAATTTGACCACAGCTCCTTCTTCAGGGGCAGTCCCACAGTCCCCGGCTCTCGGGACAAAAGGTGAACACGGGGAAGGCTCGGCCTGCCCGCCGCACGCACGTGACGTTGCAGCAGAGGTTTTCCATGTCGCCGTGCCCCGTACTCTGTTTCACCCTGGTGTCACTCACCGTGCTGAGGGAACAAACGCCTGAGTCAGACTGCACTCAGGTAGCCCAGGTACTCGGGAGATTTCGATGACGTCTCACTCTGGCTTTAGCTGATGTGATCCACGTCACACTGAGTATTTTTGTCTCTAATACAACCAGCATCTCATCCAACCCCTTTTTTCTGGGTCAGTTTGAAAAGACGTCCCTCACGGCCTCTCTTTGGCAGATGCACCTTCAGAGAAAGGTTATGATGCTTCATTATATTAAGCAGGACAGTTTCACAACAAGGAGAGGACATGGTTTTGCAGCTAGCAGCTGCTGGCTAGTAGCCAAGAAAAATGGGTGTTCGTGACCCACCGGCGGTAATTGCGCCCATCACAAACGTAAATGTCGTCAGCAGAACAGATACTCTGCATTTGACGTGTTTTCCCAGTCTGGCTAGGATGACAAATTAAACCTCCATACATGAATATTTCAAACTCTCCTGAATATTGTGTGGAGACAGTGGGCGTTGTTGGTCAGAGCCCAGCTCCCCAGCGCTGCAGTCGCATCCCATACTCGGTTCCTGGGCTGACACAAGCGCCCGTGGGACCCCGTGGAGGTCAGTGCCCAAGCTCTGTTCTTCAGCTCCCCTGCCTGGAAGTGGGAATGGTGATACTGGGTCTCGCCACTCCTGCCAGATGCTGCCAGGGCTCTGGTTCAAATACTCTGCTGTAAAACTCCTGCTACCAAAAACTGCATTTCTCTACTGCCTGAAGTCACTGGGAGAGACCCAGTTCTTAAGCAGAGCAAGGCTTCAGTGAGTTTACAGTATCGGTACCTTTTCCAGTATTGTAGGCCTCCACAGGGCTGCTTTTAGAAAAAGCCATTTATCGTAGCACCACCTGCCCACCTACACAGTGTCGTATTTATACTCTCCCAGCATGCTGCACATAATTGGCATTGTGTTTATACAGTCATGGCTTGGGTTTTATTTTTCAGTTTCTGCTATAACCAAGTGTTTGTCAATGTTTTCTCACACTTTTTGGTTTTTTTTAAAATATCCGTATTATTTGATCTTCCAGCGTATTATCAAGAATGTGGAACATCCTGTAATATTTTAGTAGTTGTCTTCTGCGTCGCTGTGTCTGGTTTAAGTGTGGTGAATCCTTCGCATTTATTTTTTTATTTATACTTCATGTCCATTGCAGGGCTCCCAAATTCATGTTGCTGTACTGTACCGTGCTCTTTCTCCAAGTGTTGTGTAGTATAATTTGTAATGTGGTGGTCTCTGAGGCTTGGCTGTGCATTTTTGACTTGCATCTTTTTCTAGTAGCTGTCCTTGCTTTAATGTCTTCTGTGAATTATTGCCAATAACTATTCCTGGGGCTGTTAAAGCAGTCCTGCTCTCAGAGTAAAGGTGTGGGAGCGTACCCTACTCCTCCTTCTCCTCTGCTGCTGAAATCACTTTTCTTCTCGGGAATGCGCTCAGAGAATGATAGCGTGGCTGCGTGTTGGGACTGCATCGTTCGTTCCCCTTGCGTGAGTTTTCACAGATAAACAGACGCTTCTTTTGCTTTTGCTTTGGGGACCCAGATGTGTGACTGATAAAAAACTCAGCGACAGAGCACTGCGCTGTTTCGGGGACCTCAAAACTCGTCCTCCACTTTGATTTACATCAGTTTGCTTGACGGTAAAACTGAAGTGCCTCTGTCTGTATAGCACATATTGGGTATTTCAGGAGAAAAATGCAGCTTTTTTGTAGCGAAGACCCACCCAAGTCACTTAACCCTGCATCGGAGAATGCAAAAATTCATATACCCCACCCTTTGTTTTTTGCAACACTTTGGGTTCTTGCTCAAGAAGACCACCCAAATGAGCAAGAACAGGTAAAATGTTAAGATTTGAAGAGTCTAATAAATACGGCATTAGCGTTGTTTAACCCAGTGATTAACTGTGAGAATTCAAGGTCATTTTCTGTCACAGCAGCCGCTCCTCGGGAATACCAGACTGATGCTCTTGCAACTTCTACTAGCTCAGTAAGGAAAAAAACCCTATCATCTCCACTAACAGCTCAATTTGCTTTCTATCCTCTAGGACTGCCTTAAAGCTTGTCAAGAACAGATCGAGGCGGTGCTAGTAAACAGCCTTAGGCAAGTCCGGCAGCAGCAACAGCAAAGCAATCCTTCTAAGACGGTGGACGAACTGGACCAGGCCAGCACTCCCACAGATGTGAGAGATATCAACCTGTGAGGACATCAGCACAGAAAGTCACGCTTGCTCCCCCAGCCCTTTTATTTTTGTTATTATTTTTAGAGTGAATTTTTTTTTTTTAATCTGCTCCCACATAGAACATATTTAAAGCTGTTTTAGGTAAAAAAAAAATACAAAAACTGAATAATGAAAAAAAAAAAAAGCATTTGGTGCCTGTGATGTTCTACAGAAGGGAATCCCACAATATATTTGGTAATTGCTATTTGATTATGTATCAGTGATATTAAATGCTTATAAAAGCATACAAAGTAGCTAGATAAATGTAAGCCTGCATTTGTGGGAACAAAGTAGAGTATACTTGTCTGTGTATTATGACCTAGTGCATACACCCCTTTTTTAGATTTAAGAAAGGAATCGTGTGTGCGATTTTATGGCTTGACTAGATTGCAAAGCAATAGAATAAGGGGTTTAGGGCAAAGTGGGAAAAGATCCCTGAAGCAATTGAACCATTTTGAATGCAGAAGAGATTTGCTGATCTGTCACCTCTGTTATTAGTCAGAAGTGTTTGTTGGATCTCTGTATGTTAGTTTTGTTTACTCTTGCTGTCTGTGGTAGCTGCTACCTAAGAAAGAAGATGCTTTATTTTGCCAGCCAGAAGAGCAGGTGGTGGTTTTTTGGGGTTTTTTTTTTGGTTTATTTTTCTTTTTTTTTTTTTCAAATTCCCCTCTTGACTTTTTCTACTTTTCCGTCAGAAATGGTTCATTCTAAACACAGCAGCATCTTTGGCATAAGGGCAATTCCGTTTACCCAACTGTGGGCCGAGCCAAAGTTACCGAGTGTTCACGTTAGATGGGGGAAATGCACCAATTAATTCCGACCAGTCAGCTAATCAGACCGCCTCCGACCTTTGGATTGCAAGATGCGGTGGATCATCTGTGAAAAGCATTATATTCCTTTACAGCGCTAATGCTTCACGTCAATGTTAACTTTTGGCAGCTCCATAGCTTGGCCGTAAAGACATTTAAATGATGCTCTGTCCATCTTCCTTTTTAACATATCCTCACTGTGTTAAAGAAGATGAGATTTGGTTTGATCCCTCTTCTACCTACCCATCTTCCCCCACCGCCCCCGCACACTTTTTCAGCATTTCATTAACTTTCTTGATCCACAGTGAGCGTTTTTGTAAACCATTTCATTCGAAAAGCACTTTGAAAATTGTTCCTAAGGGATTAAATGAGATGGTTTATGACGATTTTGTCAAGCAAAAAAAAAAAAAAAAAAGAAAAAGAAAAGAAAAAAAAAGAAAAAAAAAGAAACAAAAAATCACGAAAACAAAGCATATAGCTTTTTATAGTCAATATTTTCCAGTATCTGGTGTACTTGGTTAGTTGCGGTGTTGCTGGAAATACCAACACCTGCTTCAGATGACATTCCTGTCATGACATTCCGGATAAAAGCCTGACGATTTGTATTGTTCAGTGTCACAGAAGGATCTTAATACCACCTGCATGCTTATCTATGGACAACGAAAGAAAATTGCTGGTGCAAAAGACACGAGTGGTAAACATCAAGGTGTGTGACTTGGAGTTTTATTACAAAGGTGTATTCAGTGTACTTGAATTTATTTTTCTGCTCCACCTGTAATGAAGAGGCATTTAGATGGCAAAGGAGTTGGAGCAACTTTTTTTTTTTTTTTTTGCACAATTGTATTAACAGTTTGCAAATATACAGTATGAAGCTGTTGGTTGAAATGTTAATGTTTGCATTTTTAAGACAAAAATCCAGAAAGAACATGCTACTTCGAAGAATATTATATGAATGGACTTCAGCCGTATTTGGCTAGATGAGGGTAGAAAATGGAGTAAGATTCTAAGGTTTTGTTGTTTTTTTGGGTTTTGGGGGTTTTTTGGTTTTGGTTTTTTTTTTTTTTTTGCGCTGCTAAGAAGCTATGATTTGTTTCATTCTTATTCACATTAACAGTACTTAGCTGTATTGTTTCACTGAGTGTGCTGCTATTTTATAAACATTTTTATAATATATTATTTTACTGCTTAAATTTCAAATCCTGAAGTAGATGGTTAAGTGGAGATATGATGAGTTCTTTGATTTACTGGAAATGCCCTGTACAGGTTTTTTTTTTCCTAATAGCGTGTTCATGTTTTTTTTTTTTTATTTTATTTTATTTTTTCCTTCTCTCTTTTTTTTTTTTCCTTCCTTCCTTCCTGATCACATCCTGCAAAGACGGTGTACTTACCTCAGGTTTACTGGACAAAACAGAAATGGTTCCCATTTTCACAATACCTCACAACGTGACAGTTTGGTTTTTCCCCGGGGGCCCGCGCTCCGGCCGTGCCGGGAAGAGCTTGCAGGCAGCCGGGGCGCTGGCTCCCTTTCGGTCTTCGGTATCCTTTTCATAGTGGAAAAAATGCATTGACTCCACGCCGGCGGCTTCGCCGGAGCCGGTCCGCGTTTCCCAAAACCGATGGTGGGGACAGCCTT
>NW_009230649.1:8398-8794 GCF_000690835.1 Fulmarus glacialis
AGTTAATTTTGTGGAAGCAAGCCTCCGGAGCCGCATGCAGCGTATATACGACAGATCAGATCGTTCCCTGACGGCCCTCCTACGTTAGCAAACGTGGCCTCATGGGGAGGCGTGCCAGAGGGTCCCCAGACGGTGGGATGCCCTCTCCGAGCGCTGGGCTGGAGCGCGGCTGCCCGCAGCGAGCGTAGGCACCGCATCCATGGCGTTTGCCTGGTTTGCTCCCCTCCGTGCTGTAGGTCCGAGTGTAGGCGGGAGTCGTATTTAGGGTGCCTGCCCCTGCTCTTCGTCCCACCTCCTGCGGTGCCCCCGTCCCACGCGGGGACTCCCTCCTGCGGTATCGTCCCCCCAGGGCTCCGCCGCGCTGGCGGGGAAGGGGGCTGAGGTCCGCCACCGAGG
>NW_009230650.1:0-526 GCF_000690835.1 Fulmarus glacialis
GGGAACGGCTGTGCTTTCGGCATGGTTTGGTTTTGGGCTTCCCAGGGATTTACCACCTGCGTTCGACTTCCCTCGTTCTGATGTTTGTGAAAATCTCCCTTTGAACCAGCAGCTGTGTTTCCTGCTACTTCTCCTTTTTATGACTTCAAACTTCAAGTATGTGCAGGTCCCTTCAGCCGCTCCCCTTCGAACAATCGCCCCGGGGTCACCCCCGGTGGCTCAAACCGCTCCGAGCCCCCGGCGACTCAGAGCTGGATCCGGCCGCGGGTCTGGCCCGACTCTGCCCGGCTTCACCCTCTCCCGGGGCCGTGGCTCCTGAGGGTGCCAAACCCACCCTCCGGCTCCTCCCCACCCACAGACTCAAATCTGGGCTGGAAATCAGAAAAATAAGGAAGTTTTTGGAGTGCCAGAGGGCTGGAGGTGCTGGCAGTGAGCTGGGCTTCTCAAGACGGTCTGAAGGCAGCTGGGGGTGGAAGGATGCTCGAAGGACTGAGGACGGCCCGTGGCATCGGCGGGGGGGGGGGGG
>NW_009230651.1:0-221 GCF_000690835.1 Fulmarus glacialis
CAGGCTCAGCCTCCAGCAGAAGCTCCCCACCCAAGCTGGGCACAGAGGAGAATGAGGTGGGAGCAGCTGCAGGGTGTGGGGTGAAGAGGAAGAGGTGCAGTGGCATGGCTGCAAGCAGGGAGCTGACCAAGCGCCGGGAGTGGGCCAATGAGCAGCGGGTGCTGGAGCTGACAGCCCACAATGAGCAGCTCCGGGAAGAGATTAGGCGGCTCAGCGTGGAG
>NW_009230651.1:531-866 GCF_000690835.1 Fulmarus glacialis
GGGCGGCTCGGGGTGGAGGTGGAGCGCACACGGGCAGCCCTCATTGATCGCATTGTGAACCTCCACCGGGCTTAGGTGCCAATGCTGCCCTGCAGCCAGTGGGGCAAGGACTCTGCTGCCCCTGTGGACCTGGGTGGCAGCCATGAACTGGAGAGGCATTGCCCTGCTGGTAGACTGATGCCATGGGGAGGGCACTGCTTCCATACGCAATTGTATAGTTTTTGCATTTTATTACACGCACATAACTACTAGCACAGCCCAGTCTGGTCTCTGGCTAGCACTAGGGCTGCTCCCCAGCACAGAGGAGCCACATTCTACTTCCTCCGCTTCCCCTT
>NW_009230652.1:0-1569 GCF_000690835.1 Fulmarus glacialis
TACCCCTTCCCCAGCGGGATTAAAACAAAACCCTTGGCAAGGGCGGCCGGGCTGCCAGCTCCCTGCAAGGCGAAAGGAGGAGGAGAGCAGGAGAACCGAACACTAACGAAGCGTTTGCAGAGGTACATAGACACGCACACAGAGATATTAACCACCAAACAACAAAAAAACCCCCTCTGCTTCGATTGCCTTTCTCGTGCCTCTGCAGCCATCTGTCTCTCCTGGGGGAAGGCTCAGTTTTTCCGTACTTAAAGGATTTGTAAATTCATTGCAAACAAGAAAAGCGAAGGCAGCGGAGCCGCGCGCCCGCCCAGCAGCGGGGTTTGATGGCCCATCTGGCAGAGCACCGCGCTCCTGCCCGCAGCCTGCCGTCCCCTGCCTGCAACAGGGGCCTAAACGCACCCGTAAAACCCGTGGCACCCATAATTGGTTATTTAATTACACATACCGGCAGCCGCAGAGGAGGGGGAGCACCGGCCACTGCAGCGCGGGGGGCATTTCTGGCTCTGCTGGGGCATTTCTTTTTTCACCAGCCTCCTTCCCTGGCTCTGCAACAAGCCCTGGAGCCTCCCTTGCCTCACTCCCTGCCTCAGTTTCCCTCCTGATGAAACGAAAAGGATGCTAGCAATATTTCTGCCGACCGTGATGGAGACAAGGCACATGCACGGGGAGCTGGAGCAGCGGTCAGGGTTTGACTCCAGCCAGGTCTTGGCTTTCCAGCCAGGTAGGTCAGGCAAAAAAAAAGAGAGAGGGATTTATTTCCTCTCTAGTTCAAGACTGACAAGGACACGGCTTAATCTAGGGCAGGCATGCTCAAAATCCTCGTGCTCTAAAGATAATATACAGGGCAAAATTTTGCCACATTGGTTTAAGCTGCCTTCGACTGGGATTGCATTGGCGGTGCTTATGATCACGCGGAATCACGGATGTAAATCAGGAGCGGCCCTGGGAAGTTTCCTGGCATTGCACTCTCGTCACTGTGATCACCAGTCCAAATCAACAGCATCTCCATAAACCTGCGTGACATTGCATCAGGACTGGAGATCGTGCCGGTATAAATCTGGAGAGGAGCTTGATTGTGATATTAATTATAAGGGGCAAACAAGGAAGAGATGCTCCCGGGTCCTCAGGGTAAGGAGGAGACGGTGTTCAGGTGTGATGGAAAGTTCATCTTGGTCGCTTCATCCATCCTTAGTCAAGAGCGACATCCCTGAATCCCCTCTGACCCGAGCGCTCAGAAATGCGAAGGAAAGCCATGGGGTTTTCCTGGAAGGAAACACCTCGGCTTCAGCCTGGGGCCAGCCCAGGGGAAGCTCGGGGGGGAGCACACCCACCCCAGCACCCTCGTGCTGCGAGCTCCTGCAACGGCTCCGCTCTGCGCGGTGGGATGCTTTAGATGCAGATGCTGTTCGCTGCCCCCTCCCGCCCCAGCAAAGCAATATTGATTAGACTGCGTTATGATTTCTAAGTAATTCTTGGCAGCCGACGGCTTTGTTAATAGTCAAGAGGCAGATAACGCGTGAACTATCTCGACTGGAGATGGCAGCCAGAAGATGGGAGCTGCCTGCG
>NW_009230652.1:2042-2266 GCF_000690835.1 Fulmarus glacialis
CGCAGCCAGAAGTTGGGAGCTGCCGGCGCCAGAACCCAGCCCCCACCGCTGCCTGCCTTCCCACCGCCCTGCCGGCCCCGCGCTGATCGGGGCTCGGAGGGGGCTGCGGTTGGGGTTTGCAAGAAGAGACGACGAAAAGCCCATGCTCTGCTCTCAAAAGCAAAAGGGTTCGGGATCTGCAAGGTGCTCAGCATCCCAGCACCCCCTTCAGCATCAGTGCCAGG
>NW_009230652.1:2446-3805 GCF_000690835.1 Fulmarus glacialis
CGGACGGGCAGCGCTCCGCCGGCAGGATTTATCGCCCTGCGGTGTCCTTCGTCCCCAGCCTTGCAATCCCTAATGGCTGTGCAAAGGAGGAGCTCAAAAAGAGATTTAAGGCCTGGCACGCCACGGCTGTGCTCCGGGTACGGGCTGCTCCGTCTCCCTTCCCTCGGATTTGGTGCTGGTGTGGCAGAAAATTGGGATAAGGGTGGATGAGAACTGCTTTTATTGAGTTTGGTGGGAATTGCATCCACATGCGCTTGGGTTGAGTCTGGTCTCAGCATTTCTGGCATCCCTGTGAGATCCCTGGCATCCGCGATAAAGGGAGAAGAAAGGGCTGTGATGGGTTGGGGGAAGTCTCCATTTCCAACCCCTGGGCTCTCGGAGGTCTTCATGGTGGGGTCGGTGGCCGGTGCCTTCTTTAAGCCCATGGCAAAAACCAAATGCCAATGTGCACTTCTGCAGTCTCTTTAAGGGGAAAAAAAAAAGGCGAATTGCACCTTCAGACCTATTTCCTGTTAATCTGCCATTAAAATACCAGCCAGAGGACAAAAATAGAGGGGTCCATTCTTCATTTGGACAGCAAGAGACATAAATTGCTCGACAGTTTTGGCTGAAACGAGGTCTTTGTCTGAGGCTGGGCCCTGACCCCTGCTCCCTCCCCGCTCCTGGCCGGGGGATGCCGAGGAGGGAGCGGAGCAAAAGCCGCAGCCACCTTCCCCATCCCGTCCCCCCCTCGAGGAGCCACCTCCATCCCTGCTACGTCTGCCCCGGGAGAGCATGTAGGGGGAGGGAAAACAAACCTCAGACCTTGCTCGATTTGCTCACGCTTCTTGCAAATCTCTTTTTTTTTTCCTCCCGTTAATGGCATGTCTCTTCAGTTGGTCCTAATTTCAGTAAATGCATTTATTCTCTGTGCGCAAAGAGGATTTTGTGGCTGAAAGACTTCCCAAGTGACCGGCTCCACTCCCTGCTCTGCTGCATGGGAATTTGGATGGGAAAGAGCACCCACCCCAATCCTTGCTTCGCCCAGGTCTCCCTGGAGGGTCCCAGTCCCTCGGCCGAGGGATCCCATGCAGGGATGCATCCCACGCAGGGACGCAGCCGGGCTGGAGAGATTCCCTGGACACTTTGTCAGCTGGCAGAGAGATGCCACCTGAGCCGGCTCGGAGCTGCAAATCAGGCTTGCCTTTTGCAGTATATACATATGGAATGAGGTTTATTTATGAGGGGGAAAGAGCCTACGAAGAAGAATTATGATGTCCAAGAGAAGCTGATTTATAGCACAGCAAACTTCAGGCTGTAGCTCAGCGTGGGGAACGACAGCCCTGACAGGTGGCCATGAATAAATCCAAAAGTTTTCCT
>NW_009230652.1:3880-4270 GCF_000690835.1 Fulmarus glacialis
GAGGGGGGGATGAGAGGGGGAGCCACCTGCCAATGCAAAGCATTGGGCTTTTTCCTTTGTTTTTTAAACATTTCTCTCACGACTGGTGAATCCTGAGCATGGCCAAGAGCAGTCCTCTTGGCAATACAGTTTTCATTACAACCACCCATGCATAAAGTGCTTAATTAGGTCTCTGCACCAGCGTCCCTGCTGCTGCCGCGACAGCCGGCATCTCTGCCCGGCGCTTCCCCGGTGAAGCGGGTGTCAGCCCACCCAGCGCCGTCGCTCCGGCCCCGGGGCTGATCTGTATGCGGGTGCCTGGTCCGGCCGCGCAGGCTGCCCGCTGCAGCTCCAGCGTCTGCATTTGTAATTGCATGGAGAGGAGCCCTGACAATGATGCACGAACCCATC
>NW_009230652.1:4442-4726 GCF_000690835.1 Fulmarus glacialis
CGGAGACGTGCCCATCACCAGGCGGAGCTCCCCGCCCGCAGCCCTGCAGCCGAAGTCCGTGGAAAAATGTCGTGCTGACTTCATCTCGCCTGGCCTCGGATAGTCCCAGCGTGGACGGTCACATGGATGTCACCCGAAGAGCCCCCTGAGATGTGCAGAGCCCGAGGACCGCACGGCTTGTGTCCTTTGACCGTTTTGCTGCGAAATCAGAGGCCCGTGGACCCTCGTAGCCCAGTTTCCGAATGAAACGAGGCTTGTGCACGCCTGTGCCTGTGCATTCCCCT
>NW_009230653.1:0-1095 GCF_000690835.1 Fulmarus glacialis
GCTGGGCCGTCACCCTCCTGGCACCGGGGAGGGAGGCCGAGGGCAGCCGCCGCTGCCGGAGCTCCACGCTCAGCCTCTCCCGCTGCCTTGCCCAGGGACTGCGCGTCCCATCGCAGCAGCCACCAGAAGGGCCACGTCCCCCCGGCTGCTGCCCGCCCCCGAGCGCCGTCTGGGGGCCTCAAAGCTGGGGGTTTCAAAGCTGTCACCTCATGAGGTGCGAGCTCCCCTGGGCACCCTCCCTTCTGTCCCCAAGAGGTTCCCTGGGCAGAGTCCCCACCCCACTCCCAAAATAAGGGACCCGACTCCTCCTGGTTCAGAGCCTTACGTTCTTGAGGAACTCCTCTGCCACGATGCGGGCCCTGGCATTGACAGAGAGCTTCATCTCACTGATCTCCTTGTCGATCTCCTCCATGAAGTGGATGACAAAGTCCACCAGCTTGTGCTTGTACATCTGCTCCGTGTGGAAGTTTGTGATCAAGAAGCTGATGTCATAGCCCTGGGGAAGAGAGAAGCACCCTGGGGATGAGCACCCAGGCCACTGACCACGCAACCTAGCATCCCAGTTCCGCACTGGAGCCCCCCCCCGGTGCCAGGAGCAGAGCCGGGAGCTGCTTTGCCCCCTCCCTGTCACCTCACCTCCACGGGCTTCCTGCGCAGGATGAAGAAGTTCTCGGCTCTCATCATCATGAAGCGCATGAATTTGTGGCACAAGATCTTCTCGATCTCATCGGCCTGGGGAGAGAAAAGGGAAGTGAGGCTTCCCCCGCACCAGGCGTGAGCTGCCAGCCCGCTGCCCGCACCCCCCACCTCACCTGCTTCACCGCTATGCTGACACGCACGGAGTTAATGGAGCCCTCGATGAGGACCTTCTAAAAAAAATGATACTCCCGGCCTGCAACAGCAGCTCTTTGCTGCTCCTGCGAGCAGAGGAAGGGCAGGACTGACTCAGAAGGAAGCATTTACTGGTCAGAAACAGGGATGGGGAGCGCACAAGCGGGGAGCTGAGGGATCACAGAGGTGCGGAGGTTTTGCTTCATGCTGCTACATGATGCCTTCTGCCTCCCAGAGGCGTCCATCCCGAGCTAGATCCCCCTC
>NW_009230654.1:0-7496 GCF_000690835.1 Fulmarus glacialis
TGTGGCGCCTGGTGGAGAGAGATCAGCTGGGGAGAGGCAGGTTTACCCCGCTGCTGAGGGCAAGGGGTCTGTCCTCGCCTCTTGGGGGCCATATGGGATCCCTTATGTGTGATCCTGGGTCCAGCCCTCCTGAAGGAGCAGTCCCATTTGGGCAGGAGCCATGTCCCCTTCAGCAAGGGATGTAGGTTGGGCTCCAGGTATCGCTGTGCTCATCTGAAGTCCCGTTTGCTGCAAGGACTCTTTGCCTGAGGTGTGTTTGCGAGGTCATTTCTCATACCTAGGAGAACAGCAGCAGGCTGGTGTTGTAGAAAAGCTTTTGTGAATTGCTGCTGAGCCTGAAGTGCATCCTATTGGGAAGGAATTGCTCAGAAAAGCCCCCCCTTGACCTGTAAGACCTACACATGGGCTCCATCAGCCCCACACTCCCTGGATGAAGCAACTGGGGTTTGACCACAGGCTTTTCAGGGGTCTTTGCAAATTAGCACCTGTGCTTTGTACTGCCAGGGATGAGTTCATGGATGCTCCCAACAAACACAGCTGTAATCCACATTAGGTGCCAAAAACATCTTTATTAGCAAAGTGTACACTAAAACTCCAGAGAAAGAGATGCTCACAGTTTTACTACTCTCAAAGGGAGCTTGATACATTACTTGAGCAGGCGGCCTAGGACTGTCACAGCATCTAACCGAACGGCAAGGCGGCAGTGCTAAGTGGGCTTCTCCTACGGGGGATGCTGCGGGAGTCTGCTGGGGAAAGGGCTGGGGAGGAGGAAGCATCTATCAAACCTTTATCAAAAGAGAGAAGCTGGGAGGAAGGGCTGGAGATGAGGTGTGGGGCTTTTCGGCTTTCTGGGATTGTGCTTTTGAGTTTTGTGCTTTATGCCCAGACTGGTGACCAGTTCGGTTTATCTGGGGAGTTGTGGGATGCGTGTTGGGGTTTGCAAGGCACGATCAGCCTTGCTGGAGAAGTCAGTGCCCTAGGACTCGTGCTGAAGCATGCTGAAGTGGCAGGGGCTGTTGGCCCTTAGTTTCTCACTGGCAGTCAAGTAGGACAAGGATAGCTTCTGTCCTCTGTCCTTGCCATGGGCTTCCCACCTGCAGCTCCCCCCGATACCACACTGTGGAGATCTCCTCCTCCTCCTCTGTTGACTACCCTTTCTGTAATTCCCACAAGCTCCGCTGGGCTAAGCCCAGTACCAACGCAATGGTCCCTGCTCCAAAGAGCTGACAGCAAAGTTGCCTTGCAGCTAAGAGCCGTGGATTTGCTCTCGTCCGGTTGCTATGGCTCACTTGGCTTGTGCCGTTCTCGAGAGGAAGCCTTGGCAAGGAAGAGGCGGCAGGTACTGTTTGGCTTAGCAGCTTGTTGGTGGCCGTAAGAAAGAACTGCTCTGGGTTCACTATAATGTGCGAATGAAATCTACTCTATGGGAACCGCTGGAAAATGTTGACCTTGGAAGCCAGCCACTCTACGCTTCCTTTCACGGTGGCAGAAGACAGCTACAAATTATACCCCTGAGCCAATGGCATTGTCCTCCGTCTTACCCTTGCAGTCAAAATCAACATCAACTGACCGAGCTCGCAGTTGAGGTTCCTCTTGACTTGCTTCGCAGCCCCCACATCTCTAACTTCCAGGAAGCACTGGGTCGGAGAGGTGTCTCTGAATGTCCTGGTGCTCAGAAGATGCCTCCAAGTGCTCAGGGAGGGAAGGGAAACGAGAGCCCTGGAAGAGTCCCTGGGTATTTGGTGCCCTTTGGTGGGGAGGCTCTGGGTTCGGGAGAGGTGGGGAATGGTGCTCCTGCTCAGAGTAGACCGTCATGGTTTCGTCGGATGCCACAGTGAGGTGCATCCCGCTTGACAAGGAGTCCCTGGATTTCAAGTGGAACTTTTCTATCTCCGTGTAGCTCGGGCTCTGGTGGGAAAGGAGGAACCAGGTGGGTTATGGCAAAAGCAAAACAAAGTAGCCACGTTCTCTCCTCACCCCATCAGGCCCTAAGTCCCAAAATGTTATTTTTTGCCTGAGGAAGCCTCAGAGCAGAGGAACCCACTCCCTTCCCTACTGATGGGGCAACCTGGTAGTGCTGGAGATGGCAGGCTGTGCACCAAAATCAGCGATGCAGTGACAGAAGCATCTCTAGGTAGATCTACTCCCATTCCAAGACCCCTTGGCTTTGCCTGTACCCACGAGTGCTTGGCTGTGCTTTGCCTGCAGGGAGGCTGGAGGGAACCGCTGGCCCTTCAGGTCCCATCTGCTTGGGGAAGAAGGAAGCTTGGCCGGTGCTGAGCCAGGAGGGGTGGCCTTACCTGCTCCGGGGTCGTCGTCTCCTCGTCCCCCAGGGGTGTGCAGGGGGTGAGCGGCTCCAGGCTCCGCGGGAGCATGCTGTACATGGCCAGGTTGTGGGAGGACGGTGAGATGGGGCTGTATGCGGGCGGCACTTGGGACAGCTGGCGCTGCAGGAGCTGGAGGATTATATTAATGTCTGACGACATCCTGGACTCCAGCCTGGGGACAAGAGCAGCCAGTTAGTGCAGTGCATCCCGCTGCATCCCACAAGAGCCAGACCCGTGGCTGGGAAGGGGAGGCACTGGGGAGGAGGTGCCGATTCAGCTGCCCAAGGGTGATGGTGCTTTGCCTAGTGCTGCTTGGTGAGGATTTTAGAGAGCTTCAAACCAGCACTGCCAGAGAGAGATCAATCCTGCCGTCTCTCTCCTGCCACACTCAGTCATCCCCTGCCCAATTTTTTGTGGAGCCAAACTGGGATCTGGAGCAGGGAACTGAACAAAGCTAAAACTACCCCGGAGGGGGGAAACAATTGCAATGGTTAGTTTTAATCTGGATCAATTCTCCAGGCCAGCTGCCTGTGCTGACAGATGGGAGCAAGGCAGGTTGATGCCAACCATTTTTAACTGAGGAACAAAAGGAAATGGAAAAGTAGAATAAGTCCCTTCCTTTTGCCTTGTCCTTGATGAAATGAGCAGCTCTGGCAGGACTGGGCACAGCCCCCCTTGCAGGCAAGGGTCCTGGTAGTTCTTATGGAGTGGGTAGGAGATCTGTCTCCTGCTGCCGGGCATGGCACGCTGGCAAGATGCTGAAATACGTGTGTGGGCACTGTGGTTAAGTGAGCTTAACATGGACAGCAGCCATGGGTGGGAGAGCCAGCCACTCATGTGGGTGCTGCCCGGTGCCTTAAACCTGCGACTCTGGTGTGGGCTCTTCCTTCTCATTCAAAAATCATGTCTTTTTTCTTATTTAGAGGGCAACGATGTGCCCGAGGCTCATTTGCTCGAGCAAGAGGATGTTTGCAGCTCTTTGCAACAGGAGGAGGAGGCCTGCAAAGGGCTCAGGTCGTGAGCCCGTGGGTGATTTCGTGTCTGCGATTGCATCCAGTTTGGAGGCAGTGGCAAAGTGGCAGATCCCAGAGGTGGTGGGACAGTGGCAGATGAGGTGCTGGGCTGCAGCCAGGGCCAGGACTTGCAGTTTGGGAAGCCGCTGCATTTGCAAAATGCTCCCACCACCTCCCCAAGGAATGCAGGGTACCAGGGGGTCAGGAGGTGGCATCTGCTGTAACAGAGCCCACTGCAGCCACCCCTGGAGAGCAGGAGAAGGTGATGGCCCAGAGCCCCCCGGGTGCTCTCCAACCCTGTGCCCTGGGGACCTGCTCACCTGCTGAGCTGGGCCTGCAGGAGCTCCAGCCTGGATTCGATTTGCCCTGGTCTGTAGTCGCTGTGCAGGGGGATGTCCCGCGAGCTGTGTACCAAGGAGATGTGTTGCAAAGGCTCCGGGTGGTGGTTCGGCCTTCGGTCCTCCCAGAAGGTGAACATGTTGGGGATGTCCATGGGGGTGGCTGGAAGGAGAGGAGACATCTCAGGGCTTCTGTTTTGCATTCCCCAGCCCCCCTCGCATGGAGGTGCTTCAGACTCCATCACCCAACACGTTCATGGAGAGCCATCACCCTGACATACGTGGTGCTCACGGACAGTCCATCACACTGGCACCCAACACACCTATGGAAGGCATATAGCATTTGGCACCTTGAGACAATCCCAAAGGGGTCCCTGGGTGCTGGGAGAAACTGCAGGGCACGGGAGGGACAGAGTAGATACTACTGGGGACAAAAGGCAGCAAAGACCCCAGGCACAAACATGGCTTTCCTCAAATCCACGTAAGTTGCTTGGCTCTGCCCCAAGACAAGGCCACCATGCCCGAGCGTCTCTCACCACCCTCCTGCCAGCTTTGGCTGCAGCTGTGGGTACCTGTGTAGGACTGGCTGCTCTCTGCCGCCTGCTTGCCGACCTCCGTGCTGCCGGCGCTGGTGGTGACGAGGCTGAGAGTGGGCAGAGCAAAGTCATCCTTTTTGGATGTGGGGACGGGCTCAGCTTTTGTATGGCTGCCAGTCTTGGCCTCATCATCGCTGGTCTGGGAGCAGGGAGTGGTGCTGCTGCCCAGGTCGTCCCACTGGTCCTTACTCAGCGGGTCCTGCGGGTTGGTGAGCTCTGAGTAGGTGTGATACTGCTCTGCATCAGAGATGCCCGTGTCTGGGTCTGTGGGGCAGCACAACAGGTTAATTTGGGGAGTAGCACACATGGCAAAATCAGCCCCCATCCCCTCTAGGGTGCCTGTAGGGCTGGGGCATCCTAAGAAGAGGGAGGAAAGGCAGCATGGGTGCCCCCAGGGTGGGGACATACAGGCAGGTCTGCAGGGACAGAGGCACTGACAGCCGCCTCTGCTTTAGGGCAGTAATTAAATGATGATCCCGCTCCCCAGCCCTGCCAGCCAGGCTCTGCCGACGCTGTGGGACTCACCAGGCTTGTTGGGCTGGCAAAGGGAATGCTTGCGTCGGCGCACCCGCCGGTAGGTGCAGTCATACTCCTCGCTGAGTGGTGAGCGGGGAACGCTGTCTGCCTGAGGGATGAGAGGGGCTGGTCACCAGGGCAAAGGTGCCGTGTTCCATCCATGGGCACCAAGACCCATCCATGGATGCCATCTCCCATCCATAGGTGCCACGTCCCATCCATGGTTGCCATGACCCTGGGTGCCATGGGGGTTACAGCCCATTCAGCATCCTCCTAGGGCTGGTCTCCAGCTCTGGCTCTCCATCGCTGCCCTGTCCCACCCAGTGACTCCTGGATCAGTGGCATAGCTCAAGGGATCCTAGAGGCTGGCCTCGGTGCTCTGAGACTGAATTGAGGGTGTCAGGGCCATGGGGAGGGAAGGAGCACCCTAAGGTGGGGCAGGACGTCCTAGGGTGGGACAGGACACACAATGAATTTGACTTCCTTTTCTATCTTACCAGGCAAGTGTCTCTGAAAAAAATATCAGGAAAGGACAAAGTCCAGTCATAAAGTTTAAGAGTCAAACAGCAACGACAAAAATGCTCCAAGCCTTTCATGGATTGCAAATCTGATTATTTAAAAAGCAATTTTCAGAGGAAGCTGGTACCCAACTCAATGAAGCTTGAGAATACTTCTCACTTCAGCAGCATCAAAACATGTGCGTGACCCACTTGCCCAGGCTGGAGCAGTCCTGGAGATGATTTACAGGTGCTGCAGAACAGGGTACTACTGACACGGCTTTTAAAAAAGAGCTCAGGAATGTGCAGTATGCACGTGCCTGCTGGGCACGTGGGGGAAACCGTAACCCCATGGAGAGTGCCTTGGGAAGCGTGGCTGTTGGCCAATCCACCATCAAACTGAGTGAGGAGCACCTGTTGACATCCTTGCTTCAGCCCTCCCACTTGCCAAATTTAAGGCATTGACCACATCCCTCCCTGGGACAGCCCTGGCACTCACATCTCGCAGGTTAAAGGTGATCTCTAAGTTGCTCCAGAAGTTGTCAGAGAAGGCTGGGTACATGTCCAAGACCTCCAGCAGGTCCTCCCGCTGGATCTTGTGCAAGTCACAGTAGGTCAGGGCCCTCACGTCAGCATTGGACTTCCCTGGGCGGGCGTAGAGGCTGATGGGCTCCCCAAAGATGTCGTTCTTCCCTGTGCCAACAGACAGCTCATTAAGGGGGGTGGGCACCCACCCCAGTTCCAGATGTACTGGACCAGCAGACCTCACTTTGGACAAGGGGATGCCCAGCAACCTCAACCCTGATTGTGGACGCTGGGGATTACACCATGAAAGCCATCACTGATGGGGAGACTGAGCCAGGCCAGTGGGTCATCAGTGACGGCTGGGGACTGCTGAGCCATACCCTGCTCTCCTCATGCCTTTGTGGCCTCTCCCTCGCATTTACAGGGGATCCTCCATCCCCTGCCCACTGGTGAGGTCACCAGCCAGATGTTGTCCATGTTCTCCTGGACATGGAGAAGTCCTTCGCCCCTCACCTGCCACCCTTTGTGCACTGCTCATCACCCATCATCCTTCACCTAAAACCCTTTTGCCATTGCCCATCACCCTTCACCCATCACCCTTCGCCCCTTGCCCATCGCCCCTCGCCCTCCCAGAAGGAAGGACTTTTCCACCTAAGATGGCCACCACAATGTCTTCCCGGAGGATCTCAATGGAGCCCCGGGAGATGAAGTAGAGTGTGGTGAGGACATCTCCGTAGTGCACCAGGGTGTCTCCAGGCGGCGCATGAGTTGTCTTGAACTTCATGGCCAGGGCGCGCAGGCAGCCTTTGCTGGCTCCTCGGAAAGCCTTGCAGTTCTGGAGCAGCGTACGGTTGAGGTGGAGGCAGATGTCTGCCTGCAGGCAGTCGGGGAAGCCCTTCAGCACCTGCGGAGAGCGAGGGAGAGATGCCATCTCACCACGGTCTGTGGGAAGGACCACCATGGCAGCCCAGGCAGGCTGGGCGACACGCAGCGTGACACGGCGGGGCCAAATCCGGAGCCCCTGAGCCCAGAAAGCCAAAGCTGCGGACATCTTCTGATCTTCCCTTGGTGGACACCTGCCTGCCTGTCCCTGGCTTGTATTGCACGCGGCCGGGGGTGAGAGCACTCCTGAGCAATAAATAATAATAACCAGATCAATCTATTTATACCCACTGGTGGCATATCCCCCTTTTCATCTTTCCGCCCACTAATCTTGGCTGAATGAGAGCACAAGCTGGTAACGAGGTGATGTCCTAATTAAACAGCACCTGCCTGAATGCCAAGAAGCAGCACGGGCCAGTTGTGTGCAGCAACAGCTAAATATACCCGTGGCAAATACCTCGCATTGAACAAAAACTAAATCTGAAGGTGAAATCAAGGCAAAACTCACAATATAGAGAAAGCTGCTGCCACTGATGGCTCATGGTGTCAGTGTAAAATCCACCTGGGTTTGGGGTTTTTTTGGAGAGCAGTGTACGGCTGCGGGGTCCCCCTTGCTCTCTTCTCACATCCCGCTGATAGCCAAATCTGGGACAACCAGGCTGGGGCCGGCTCATTCCCGGCTCTGTCATGATCTCACAGGCTGGCGGCAGTGCCTTAGTTTCCCTACTGGGAAATCAGGTGGACGAATTGATCAGGCCATAGGGTGATTGATTAGATCATATTGCATCTCAGCAGCATCCAG
>NW_009230654.1:7530-11903 GCF_000690835.1 Fulmarus glacialis
GCTCGTCGCAGGGGATTTGTGACCTGGGTTTGCACTAAGCCAGGAGAACCTGTGCTTGGTAGGGTGCCACAGCTTTGCTTCTAGTTATTGCCACCAATGTCCAGCCCAGGGTGTCTCCTCCATGGGAGAGGTTTAACCTGAAGCTCTCCCAGCAGCAAACCCCCAAATGCTGCTTAGTTGTTTAACAAGGCAGCAGCAACTGAAGACGGAGAGGTTGAATTCGTGCAAATCCACATCCCGATAGTGCCCAGGGATGGAGAAGGATCAAGTCTTAGGAAAAAAGGGAGCATGAGCTGTGAATGAGTGGGCTAATGGCCTGCCCAGGACCGAGAGACGGGGAGTACCAGGTCCCATCTCTCTCCCTGCCTTGTCCTTTCTCATTCTTCTCTCTGTGCCAGCTGAGCCAGGACATTTGTGCTCTCGTCAGCCGAGTCCTGCCACCCCGGCCCCAGCCCGGGACTCCCCGGCTGAGCCCCCTCCTCACCCCCGCGGTGTGCCGGCGCCGTTGGCACAAGCCCTCCCCGCCAGGCTCGGAGACACGGCGCCTCTGCAGCGCAGCTCCACCATTGATCCCCCCTTTGCTAACAAACAGCCACCTCTCCGGGCTCTAATTAAAATGGATCGAGATTTATTTAAATGCCCTCTTTTCCCTGCCGCCGACAGCGGGATGCGCTTTGCTTAGCAACCGGCAGTGTGGAGAGGAGCTGGATCGATACCGGCTCCGCGGCTCTGTGACACTAACAGACACTGTCCTGAAAGTGCTCGGCGCCGACGGGGGCTCTGAGCTCCTCACCAGCGCACCGGCACCAAACCTGCTCTCCGGCCAAGAAATGCCATCATGGCCCAGGAAAACCTCTGGGTAGATGTGGAGGGATGACAGACAGAGGGGGAGAAGGAGAAAGGGGGATGCAGGAGGTGGACGGGCAGACAGACTCTGTCTCCAGCCTCCCAAGTCTTCTCCTGTCTCCTCTCCACCCTGGTCGAAAGGATGGAAATGTTTGGGTGGACCCAGAGCTGGACTCCAGGTCGTTCAGAACAAGGTGCCGTGAGGACATGGGGCCTCCCCGCAGTACTCACTGCATTCATGTCGATGCCGTTGGTGTAGGACCAGGCGTGCTGGAAATACTCCTCCAGGCGCTGGCGCAGTGGGTTGGGGATCTGGTGGAAGCGGATGAACTCCTTAACCCGCAGCATCTGCGTGTGGTAGCGGGCCGTGCCCGAGTACAGGCGCTGGATGATGGCGGAGACGTTGCCGAAGATGCTGGCATACATCAGAGCTGCAACGAGAGGGCAGGACTCAGCAGGACATGGGGAGATGCATGTCCAACTACGTCAGACCTGGAACCAGCAGGTTTCCAAAGCCCGTATCTACCACGGACCTGAAACCAGTGGGTTTCTGAAATCCGTATTTCTATCTATCTTCCCATCCATTTGTCTGTGCAGAAGAGGCATAAAACCTCTTAAACCCCATATGCTACAGCCTGGCTGGTCTCTCCCTGTTTCTCCCCAGAGCAGCCCCTCCAACCTCCAAGGCAGGGATGGGGACAGCGGGACACGGGCAGGCACTCACAGCCAATAAGCATGACACAGATGGAGAAGATCTTCTCCGAGTTGGTGTTGGGTGAGACGTTGCCGAACCCCACACTGGTGAGGCTGCTGAAGGTGAAGTAGAGGGCAGTGACGTATTTATCTTTGATGGACGGGCCAGAGGAGAGGTCGCTGTCATTGTAGCGCTTGCCGATTTGGTCACCCAGGTTGTCCAGCCAGCCGATCTTGTGCTCCATGTAGGGCCGCTCCACGTTGCCGATGGCGTACCAGATGCAGGCCAGCCAGTGGGCGATGAGGGCGAAGGTGCACATGAGCAGGAAGAGCACGGCTGCTCCATACTCGGAGTAGCGGTCCAGCTTGCGGGCCACGCGGACCAGGCGCAGCAACCGGGCGGTCTTCAGGAGGCCAATGAGGGTGGTGGTCTGCAGGGAAGAGGTGAGAAACCTCAGGGACAAGCCGGAGATAAATCTGGCCAAAGGCATGTCTCCAGCCTAGCCATGCTCCCTTTGAAGGATAAAACTGCACTTCTAGAGCATGAATCACCTTGTCCTGGAGGTGACATCTGAAATAGGTTAGATGAATCATGCCGCAGGAAGGGCAGTTTCCCACCGCTGACCATAAAGGGAACAAGCTCTGGGATTACAGGTGAGCAAGTGAGAGGAGCCAATGCCAAGCCCGTGTTTCCTGATGGGTCCTCACCTTGCCAACCATTGCTCCCAAAACAGCTGCCTTTCACCCCATCCCACAGGCTCTCAGCCAAGGTGGGGCTTCCAGGTAGCGCAGTAACCACAGGGGCCATGCCATTGCCAACGTTTTGAGTCTGGCTGGCAACGCGACCCCAAATTCGGCCTCGCTAGCATATGGGGCCAGTCCCTAAACTGAGCTCCCAGCCTGCTCTGCTGGGCCAGCCCCAGCAAGGGGAGTGGGTCCAATCAGAGACTATCTTAGCACTTACAGCAGGGTCTGTGTGGCTGCCTGACCCTACTAAATAAAATCCCAGGTCCCAGCTGCTTAATAAAAACCTGTAATGACATCCTTGCCCATCCCTCTGACTAACCACCCCTCTCCTCGCAGATCTAGGATTAGATCCATCCACCGCTTATATCAAGCCATCCATATCCCTCTCTTTCTCTCCCATACATCTCTCCCCATCCATCCATGAGTCCCCTCCTGTCTTGATGGACCTCTAGGCCCTGCCTGTACCTCATCAGAGCCGGAGCGGAAGATCAGCAGGTCAAAGGGGATGGCGGCGACCATGTCGATGAGGAACCATCCCTTGAAGTAGTGGATGGCAATCTTGCCAGGGTGGCTCACCACCTCGTCATTGATGTTGACGTAGGTAGTACGGAAGTTGATGACAATGTCCACGATGAACATGATGTCCACGATGAGGTCAATGATGTTGAGTGGGTCACAGGAGTAGCTGCAGTCCCAATGCTTCTCCTCCACCTGCTCCTCATTGAGCAGGAAGGCAGCCGAGTAGGGGGTGAAGACAGCTGTGTAGATGACCAGCAGAAGGATGAGCCAGTCCCACACGGCCTTGAAGGGACTGTAGTGGAGGATGGTCCATCGGTGGATGCGTGGTGCCTGCAGCTTGTACTCGGGAAGGACGTCAGCGCCCAGGGACAGCACCTGCCAAGAGATGGGTGTGAGAAGGATGGGAGACCAGGAGAGAGGTTGGATAAGGTCAGGAGCCAGGTAAGGGGCTCCCATGTGCTGGTAGGGCAGTGAGGAGCATGCAGTGGGTTTCCCACACCCTTTTCACCTTTGTCACCTTCATGTGTGTTTACCCAGGAGGCCACAAGGTGAGTTGCCCACTATGGCTGACACCAAGGTCCAATTCTAATGGCCAGAGCACCCTTGGGGCAAGTGTTTACCTGCTTTATGCCTTTCAGACCTTACCATGCTGGCAGGGAGGAAACTGCCTCCTGCCATGCCTCCTTGTGCCTTCAGCTCTGTGCCACCAGCCCAGGAGCTGCTGGGTGTCCCTGGCACAGGGCTCTGGGGACAGCAAGCCTGGAGCTGCAGTCCCATGGCTGTGGCATGGCCTGGCCCCAAAGGTGATGGCACGTTAGGCAACCCACAAGCCTTGCATTGTGCCTTTCTTGGCCCCAGCAGGGACCTTCCCCTTGATGTCCTGCTGGCACAGCTGTCCTCCAAGCAGCGGGGACAGCTTGGGCCACCCATAACAAAGCCTGGCCTCGGGCAATGCCCATTTCCCATCTGAGCATCCCCAGGGATGGGGTGACCTGTGGCCACCAACGTGCAAACACCATCTCATGCGCACAGGCACCCTCCCATATTGTCATGTGTCCCTAGGTCTGTCAGCCCTCATGGGGACACGCTCCCACAGCACCAGTGAGTCCCCACACATCCCAGCTCCCCCCTCCAGGACCAATGCCAGCTCCTGGTGGGCTCTGAAGCCACCCTGGGGACACAATGCAAGGTGCTGGGAACCGGGAGGGCTGGGGCTGTCCTGCTTTGGATGCTGAGAGACGGCATGAAGGGGCTTATTTGGAGCTGGGGGCAGCCGGAGCCCCTCTGCCTGCCCCAAAAAAAAATCGCTGTGGTGCTGGCCATCAGTGCTACCTGCGGCGGAGGGCGAAGGGCACCTCAGTGCCCTCTCCCCTGCACCGAGCCCCCAGCTAAAAGGGTGCTTTTTGCCGGGCTGCAAAGGAGGGGAGAGAGGAGGCTCCACGTGCCCCAAGGCCACGGTGATGGGCACCATTCTGGCAACACATCTGGAAGATGGGCCTGATCCTTCCTGCACTGACACCATCTTGTTCAAGGGTTCAAGGGCTTCCCGAGGGCTCCTGGTGCTGCAA
>NW_009230655.1:0-10335 GCF_000690835.1 Fulmarus glacialis
CCAACCTTTATGATTCTATGATTCTAAGGAGTGGGATCTCAGGGGTCTGCGGGATGCCAGGGCAAGCCTGAAGCCGCAGCAGGGCTGGGCTACAGCGTCAGCCAGGCTCCGTGCCCCCCGTGCGGCAGGACCCCCGGGTATTACACACCAAGATTATCAACTGGTCAGGGTAGGGGAGGAAAAATGAACTATTTCTATTTTAAAAACAGAAAACAACTGAACGTCACTGCTAACATCCAGTCTGGCTTTAGGAGGGATTTAAAGAACTCTGGCTTCTTCGTTCCTTAATCCCACACCATGCTTCCCCACTACCAACCAGTATCGACTTCTAACAATGTAAAAGCATCTGCCCACATTTTTGCAATTATTTCAGACCCGGCAAAGAGCACCCTCCCCTTTCTGTAGGGTTAATCTAAAGAACAGTTGCCAAAATGCTGAGAACACAGTTGAACAATAGCTCCTCTGATGAAATTCCTCCACTCCATAGAGAAACCAGTATCCTCCAGCTGCTGTGGCTTGTCCAGAGAGATCTCCGAGTGTTTACCCATTTAAAAAAAGGGAAAAAAGAAAAAAAGAAAAAAGATGACAAACGGAAAGATTTGAGTACAGCTTGCAAAAAATTAATGCAGAGCCTTGCAATCTAACCACAACACAGAAGTTTTATTAATGCAACATTTGCTTTGTGTGAAATACAAACCCGGGACATCAGGGGAAGGAGGGCAACCCCGGCCACCTGTCCCGGGGATAGAGACTCGCTGTACTTATCAGTGCAGAGACCACTTTTAGCAGCTCCATCCCTTTAAATACTCATTCTCAGTGGAATCTCTGATCAGTCATTTATAAAAGCCGGGTAGCCAAGCTGGACAGCTGAATTACAGCAGCGATTATCCACGTATGCCTGAATACAAGCAGACACCTTTATTTATAAAGGCTCTCCGGCTGACCGAGATTTGACATCGGCTACAAAAAGCATTCAGCATCCAACTGACTGCTTCAGAATAATGCAATGAAAGGTTAGCGAGCACAGTCCGAGAAGACACCTTTACACAGCGCTGAGAGCTACCGTTAAAAGAATTCATGCTGCTGCGATGACTCTTTTAACCGAGCAGGTTTAAGTAATTGATTTCCTGAACACACACACACACTGAGTTGCATACCTTTGCCTCTTCTGCTGGTATGTATTTAAATGGATTTGTTTTTTTTTTTTTCCTAGACCTGATTCTAAGCCATTTAGAGTATTTTTTTGTTTTATCAGGCCTATCCCCTCTCCTTTTAGACCTCCTGAGTCTCTGCGTTTTCCAAGCTGCTGCTTCTTGCTTGTTCACCTTTCGGCTCACCCCCACCTGCGAGCCGTGAGCGCGGACACACGCTTTCCACGAGACGTGGGAACCCGCGACACACAGGTAATGCAAGTGCAAAAGGATGGGGGAGGAAGAAGAAAAATCAATTGCTCACGGTTGGTTTTCTTTAGCTCCAACAATCTCAGTGGCAACCCCTGATAACGGAAGGTAACCAAGTCCACGGCAAAACTGTGAATTCTGCTTTAAATTGACAGCGTTCCCAGAAGCAGTACGTGCAAACATACCAAGCAGGGCTCAGCTGGGTGAAGGAAGGCTTTAAGTACATGTATGTTCTCATCAGACTCCTAACTCTGTTAGAACAACCCAAAAGAGGAGCTGGCACCTCTGCTGGGGTGCAGAGATGGGACCCAGCTCCCGACGGGGCTGCAAGGGCTGCGCTGTGCCTGCTGGCTCAGTGACGCTGAGATAGAGCCTGCCTTGCCCGGCTGCTCGTTTCTTAAGCACAGACCATTAAAAGCATCTTCCTTTGATTTCCAAAAGCATCCTTCCTGCTCCCACCACCTTCTCCCCTTGCACCCATCCCTCCCACCACACCCAAACCTGCAGCACCATACTCACCAGCATAGGACTGAGCCCCTGCACAACTCTCTGGCTAAAATTCCCTAGAGATGATGAAAATTTGGGGGCTGACAGCAAGAGGAGCAGCCAAGTGACCTCAGGCATCCCTCACAGCACCAACCTGAAGCCCTGGGGAGGTTTCCCAGGTCCCCCCCGAGACCCCAGCACCAGCGTCAGGAAGGAGCCATGCGCTGCCGAGCAAGTTGTTATGGTTACCGAAGGGTTTGCTAGATTTTTTTTCCCCTCCCCTTTTAAACCAGAATTCTTATCAGTTTAACATAATACCACAAGTCAATAACAATTCTTATCTTAAAAAGGTCACTCAGGTAGTTATAACTCAACATTTCATCTACGTTCACATTATCTGAAGGGAAACAGCCTGGGGACTTTGTTGTTTTTTTTTTAAATAATCCACTTCTTCGGAACTGTAAGATTTTAAAAAAACCTACCCAGAACCAAGCTAACCCCATGGGCAATCGAGCACACTGGGGAACAGACAGAAAAAAGGTAGGAAAATCACACTGATGTTTGCTGCATGAGAAACAAGGGGAATATCCCAACAGGAAAACTATGAAAACCGGGCAAATGCATGAACGTAGACCACAGCTGCTGCAGAAACACTGTGTTCTGCTTGCAAAAGTCAGATCAGCCAAGTTTCTCCACAAGAAAAGTTGTGGGTTTTTTCCTCCACATTTCTGGCCCAATTTTCTTCCTTCTTCACTTCCCATTGCAGACAAGGGACAGAGAAAAGGGAACAATAATAAAAACCCGAGGACAAGAAGAACCGATCTGTGATGTTCAGGGTTTCTTTGAAAACACAGAAACAAGAAAAAAATGCAGTGGCATGGAAAGTGAGTTTTAAAATGTTTCAAGCTAAACCTGGTCAAGCCCTGTTTTATCCACCCACTCAATTACTTCTTATAACAACAATTAAAACTCCAAACACAACACATGCCCATACCCCACCGGGCAACAGCGTAGGCAAGGAACAGGAGAACTAACTGGTTAAAAGTAAGGCAGGTTTGTCTGAAATAAGTTTTAAGTAAGGCAGGTTTGCCTGAAATAAGTTTTATCAAAAAAAAAAAAAAAAAAAGAAAAAGAGAAATCTGGAACGAATTATTTGCGAGGATCAGTAACAGAAAGGAAGCTTTTTAAAGCTCCCTGTGCTTCCACTCCAGGGCTGCCTCGCTCAAGAGCAAAGAGCGGAGCAAAGCTGCTGAATCCTGCAGATGACACTCACAATATTAACATTACTTTAAATAAAATAACATCTTCAGGCATGATAGCTCAACACGCTGGGCCATGTCCAGCTCCTGCAAATGTCAGGAAAGGCTTGCAGGGATTGCGGCAGAAGCTCGCACAGCCCTTGGTGCAATAGAGCCATCAGCACCATCCATCCATATCTTCCGTAACGGAAAGTCCCATGCTCACAATACAGAATGACCATGAGTTTGTTCAAGCACGGTAGCACGCACAGGGGAAAGTCTTTTTCTGCCCCGTGGATTATTTTTGTATAATACAAGAAAGTTTTTGCACTACAGCTCAAGCACTGCAAATGCCCAGAAACGGCTGCAAAGGGCAGCAGCCAGAATTAATAGTACAAAACGCATGGTTAGCACCCCCATTTCGACTCAGAGATCAGAAGTCCACAGACTTCATCAGTGAGCAAGTGGAGCCTTCGCTCACGCCAGACAGGAGCCCCGAGCCCGCAAAGCCTTAGGCGAGGTGCTGCACCATACGCCCACGCACAGAGCCCCATCAGAAAAAACACACTCCAATTCAGGCACCTTCACCAAAAGCTCTGATACAGCCATACCATGCCATAGAGTCACCACATGCAAGTACACAAAAAAACCCGCAAGCTGTGAACGAGGCATCGGACGGGTGAATCTGCATTGCTAAATCCTTCCCTTACGTCTGCTCGCGCCTTAGACAGATGCATTTGCCTCCTGCATGGAAAGGCCAGCAAAAGCCCATGCACCTGCCTCACACGGCTAACTGCTGCCAGGTACAAAGCAAACTGCGTTTCTGCCTCCGGAGCTGGTCCCCCCACCCCGACGGGGCTCATTTTCTGCTCACTACCCAGAATCAGAGCAGACCGAATCGCATGGCCATCATGCGATGGGTGAGACCGTCCCAAGCCCTCTGCTCTGGGAGAGGAAACCCAGCTTGCAACGCCCCCGCGCCAGAAACACAATTCCCTCTGCCCATAAAACCCCTTCCAAAAAAAAAAAAAAAAAAGCCAGCATCACGTTCTCCAACAGAGAAACAATCCCAACCTTGTTTTGATGAGATCCTGCCCCTCCACTTAACGCATCTGCTGCGGAAGAGGAAGCGACGCGCAGGCGGAAAGTCGGGAACGGATCTGCTCCCTCCAACCTCAACTTTATTTGTAACTAGTGGGGCCAAGATGGAAAGCCACAGGCTTGGCTGTTTGCCATTGCCAAACTCACGCTCAGCAGTGATCTCTGCAAAATCTCTGGGTCTCCTTCTAGGACCAGAGCACTGCAAAAATAAACACTGTTTTTTAAGAGAAAAAGGGGTGAGCGTGCAAGCCTGTGCATCCCCTGCATCAGGGGATCAGCCTCTTCTAGATGCCTTAGCAGCTCTTGCGTAACCAAGAGTTAGCAATAAAAGTAATGCTCTTGTTTATTCAGTGAAAAGAGAAAAATACAAGGGGCATGTGCACACTCGGAGGTATATACGCACACACGATTCATGTAAGGGCTCATCCCAGCTGCAACCCTCGGAGCCAAGCCCCGCTCCCGGGTTTCCGCAGACAGAAAGGGTTTCAAACACGATGACTTGTGCTTTGCCATCAGCTCCTCCGCTCACATGGCGTCACGCAAGAAGTGGGGAGAAGAGCGGGGCGATCAGGTGGGAACCCCAAAACACAGCCCCGCAGCCGCTGCGGTATGCCAGCTCCTCCACTCTCTGATGAATCCAACCCCCGAGGAGCTGTCAGCTCTGACCCCAGGGTTTGGATGCAGCGGTGGTGCACGGGGTGCCCTTTCTCCAAACAGCTATCTGCGGTAACTTTAGACATAAGCACGAAGCTGGAGAGCTAACGCACTGACGAACGCATCCTAAAATAAAGCAAGCGTTCACACTAATTACTATTTCAGTTACGCTGATTGCAAACATAACACCCAGCTTGGGGGGGGGCGGGATTGCTTTCATGGGACACAAATTAAATAAATAAATAATAATGGTATTTTTTGGTGGAAGATGAGAAGAAGAAAGGCCAGGGCTTGTGAAATTGCAGGAAGATGGGAATTTGCACCGTGATCCACCTGGTCCACAGAAACCTTCACCAACTGCTTCAGGGAAACTTTGCAAGAAACTTTGGTTGACCAGAGCATCAACTGTTTTAAAAGCAACTGGCCCAAATGCAAACGTGTAAAATATAAATGGCGAGACGGGCACGCAGCTTTGTTCAGATGCTGAGGTCTAACATGCCAAAGGACGTAACCACACAGACGATCCGCTGGGCCTGGGCTGTGAGCAGAGCACTTTCCCCATTCATCCATTTAATCTCATTTGAAGGTAAGTGTATTTGCAAACTGGATTATTTTAATTGATGGCTCTACAGTTGGTTCTTATTCAGCTCCTGATCTAAAGCTATCCTTGACCTCTCCCATCAATCCGTATCTTGAGAGGTTGAAGACTGCCATACACCGTCAGCGATGCCCCGTGTGGTTCCTCCCCTTCACGTACAGCCTCCCTGCACCCGCTGGTGCAAGGACTACTTGACTACTTTTCCAAGCACAAACTCCAAGCACACTAATCTCAACTACCTTTCCAAGCATAAACATGAGGTATCTGCACAGAAGGGTAGCATTTGGACAGAAATCAAAGGACGACAAGCTGGTCCAGGCAGAGAACTCCAGCTCAAGTCTGCGATGATGCATGAAATGCTTCTCTGCATCATTTACATGCACTTCAACAGTGGGATTTTTCCCAACTGCAGTCACTGGGGGAATTAATCCTGACATCAGGCCCCTCACCGAGGCATGCATTATACGACAAAATGGTAAAAAGATGTTGCAAAGCATGGAAAAGTCTCTCTGGGGGAGAGCAGCCCGCCCGTGGGCAGACCCGCTTGCACCAGCACGACAAAACGACGCTCGGGGCAGCAAACCACACTATTCTCATTAGTTAACTTTTTTCTCCCCCCGCCCTATTTTAAGCATTGCTACTAAAAAAAGTTCCCCCTGGCACGCTCTGCCATGCGGAAAGAGGCACACCCGCCACCCAAACGACCCATCCCTCGTTAGCTCTGCCCCACGCCCCGCCGGGGAGCAAACCTCGCCATTGGCACTGCTGGTGCTTCGGGAGCGAGCCGCAGGGAGCTTCTCCCTCCAACTCCGAGGGACATCTCCCAGGAACCGCGACGGAAGGCGTTTTTAAGCAAATAGGAGAAAATACAGAAGAGTTAAGCGCAAGCCCAGAGGCATCTCCTCTAGGTCCCATCAACAGGGCGAGAGGGAGAGCAAAGGGGAGCTGCCTTCACACCGTGCCACAAACCTGCCTCCAGCCAGGGCTGGCATGAGCCAAACGCTGGCCTGTAGGGCTTCCCACAGCTACTCTGAAAAGCATCTTTAAAAATAAAAATCTTTGAATTGCAAGAGAACACTGGGCGTGTAGCCTTGCTCAAATCCCCTGGCTAACATTCCTCTGTACCTTTATCCCCCTCCCTGTGCTATTCTCCAAAAACCCCAGCACAGATAGCTTTTAGCCCTCAAGTTTGCAAACAAAACCGGGGCAAGATGCATGGCAGCAGCTCAAGCAACAGCATGCAGATTAAAAGAAGCCAGTGTCCAACAGCTCAGCAGATCTCTCCGTTTAAGAGTCCCCAGCTCATGATTTTTAATAAGCAGAGCCGGCAAGGCTGCTCACACCCCTCTCCGTGCAGAGACAAACGAGCAGAGGGAGCACATGATGCCAATGTCCGGCATTGCACTTAAAACTTCCTATCGCTCCCACCGAGCATGGGGCTTAGCTCCTTGCCCCGTCCTCCTCCTGGGACGCCTGCTCAGCCCCTCCAGTCCCCACCACGGGACAGCCCAGCGACACTGTCGCACAGCCCAAGGGCACTTAAAGTAGAGCTCAGCATTGCAATGCAACGGTAAGCCAAGAAAAATTTAAAAAAATTGAGAACCATCTTCACACGGGGCACTGGGATGGTTTTCCATCAGTGGGGGTCACTGGGGGCGAACTGCAAAATTCACACAGCAGAGGGGTAGCAGCTTCCCCATGGGCTGGGAGACTGTCTGCGGCCAGGGTGGCAGCAACAGTCATAGGGCTGGAGCCACAACGACCTAAGGATATAAGAGGCGAGGTCTGCAGGAACATGCAATACCTTTTAATAGACCAGCTGGTACAGTTGCGGGGTGGGGTGGGGGGAAACTCACAACCACACAAGCCCTCCTTTGAGCTGGTGCACCTTCGTGCTTGGCCATTTTTTCCAGCTGCATCACTTGCTCTAATTAAAGACATTACTGCTCCCTGCAACCCTTGTCTCTTCCTCCAGCCAGTCCTTCCCCGGACAAGAAATCTAGGTCATTTTGATGCTCTCATTGTGATACTTGACAGCCTGCCGAAATGAAATAAAGATTTTGGCCTTAACATGTGAAGTAGTTAATGTCCTGTGCCCAGGGCAAAGAAAGCTGCTCGTCCTTCAAAACCAAGAACTTAAAGCTGTCACTCTGCTACCATCAGTGCAGATGGGTGTCCGGATGCCTGGAGGACCCACAGGAGCCTTCGGCCATCTCTGTTGGCCAGCAGAGACTGCAGGAGCGAGGAAGCCACGGCAGCTCCAAAGCCGGGGCTGGTGGGATGGGATGTGGGACTACTCTGGAAGCCCCAAGAAAATCCTAGTTACGCCTCTGGCCGTCAGAGAGGGGATGCCTGAGCAGGTGGGAGCAGAAGCACATCCTGCACTCAACACCCAGGACCAGGTTTTGCGGATACAGCAGCCCATCTCCTCATCGGGTCTGCGCCCCGCAGAGCGGCTACACCCGGCACCCCTCGGTGTCTCAGCCCCAGCCGACGGGTGCAGGGTCCCGCTCCCACCACGGGGCACATTAAGCTCCTGCCTGACCTTTACTGGCGGCTCGGAGGAGGTCGCTGCGTCCTGACGGCTCCGAGCAGCTGGGACCAAAGCCGCCCAGCGAGGCCAGGCTGGAAGGAAGGAAGGAAGTTATAGCAGGCTCTTAAATAGCGCTATGTAATACCTGAAACTTCTATTTCTGTGCATGGATAATATGGTTTCCATATTCTTCTCCATGCATGGCAGGCCAAGCCATTCGCGCTCAAAATGACTTAGCAGCAACCCACGTTCTTCACCAGTTAAACCATTAAAATTCTGTGAGGCTGCTCACAGCCACTACGTAGGATAACCTGTATGCTTTACCTCATGAAGAAACATATAGATTCCCTTCTGTGTTTGCTTCTCACTTCTATTTTACCTTTATAATCAAACAATACCTTTAAATGCACTGCGAATGGCAGCTGGTCTTGCAGCCACCTGCACCACGTGTAGTCACAGCTCCGGCGTGCTCCAAGACACCAGTGTAGCTTTCTGCAAGATGTCTCTCATCTGAGGTGGGCAACGTGGTTATATCCAACTCCTCCATGCTTGAGCAAGAATCCAAAGAGCCACAGAAGCAGGAGGCTCCTCAAGCCTTTTTGAGGGTCATACATGGCTGTATACAGCAGAGCCACATCAGGTTTGCAGTCCTAACGAGGAGGGCTTGGCTGTCGTTACCAAAAATACCCTTACACTCGGCAAAAAAAAAAAGATAGAGCTCCTTCAAAATATACATACTTGTTCTCCAGGTCAACTAACGTGTTAAAAAGAGTTATTTTTCTTTCTTGAGGTTTTCCCATCTCATCTGCCATACAGCAGACCTCTCACGTGGAGTCTACCAGGCAAGAAACAACCTGGACACCTTTGCTGAGAGGACTCTTCCTCCACACCTGGTCCACACACCTGAAGGCTCATGAGCCCAACTCCACCAGCCAGTGAGGATTTCATGCTCCGGACTCCCTTTGGGCCCCGTCCTGATCTCAGTTATTGGTGATGGTATGGCCAAGGATGGTGCCCATCCACCAAGGGACACAGCAGGGCTGCCACCTCCTTCTAACGGCTGTGAACTTGGGGTAACGTTCAAGTTTTCCCACCTCCCCAACAGGGTTGGGGCAAGCAACAGGTCCTACATGTACAAAACAACTCGCTTCTCACGAGGACCCACCATTTAAGCCAATTCGGACACTTGCTCCAGCCCATTAGACCAGCACGTTGTATTCAGACCGGCATTGCTTAACTCATGGTGACACCCCTTGCCAGACGGAGGATTTCACCCATGCTTCGTTGAAGGTGACCACACCATGTCTTACAGCCAGCTCCTACGGCCCATTTAGGCTGTGCACCCCTGTCACCCTGCGGTCCCTTCCACACCACCGTTGCCACGTCCCCAACATCAACAAGGATGCTGGTGGGGCACCTACAAGCAGGGAGCCACCATTTCCAGGTCAGCAAACACCAGGAAAACATACCAGGAGCCACCTCAGCCCCAGCCTGGGAGGGAATTGAGTCCAAATTAGTTAAGAAACAATGGAATTCAAACAGTAAAGAGTAACACAAGGTTAGATGATGATGCTGCTTTTCAGAAGAACTTGGTGTGATTCCATTGCCAGGCAAGCGACAAATGCCAGACTGCGAAACAGGCGCTGAATAGGAGCGATTTAAAAAATATAGGTGGTTTTATGAAGAAGACAGCATTAATACTGGAGACTAAAACCTATTTCCAACAGTTCTTGGTTGCAAACCTCAGCTACCCTTCCCTCCACCGCAACAGGATTGTGCGGCTCAGAAAAGCGCACGTCCTGCTCCGCAGGATGCATGGATATGTCCATCCCATGGGAAAGCCGTACGGAGGGGTGTTTGGCGAGAAAGAGGAGCTCAACGGATCCAGGTTTTGCTATCAGAGTTACTAACGCCCTGGAGGAACAGCTCATTTTTGGAAGAAACGTCAGGGAAAGGCCAGGCAGCTCCACAAACGCAGTAAGGGACAGGCAGGAGGCTGGATGCCAAGCTTCGCTCGCAGGAGAAATCCTCGCGCCAAGCAAGGTCAACGGGATTACAGGGGCAAGCAGGGATTGCTCGCACGAGTAGAGATGGGAAGGGTCCAAGCCCTGGTTTCCACCTCGGCTTACAGCGAGCAAACGCCACCAGACGGCCATAGGTGACTTTATCTGGGAAGACTTCAAAACGCTGTCTTCCTTCGTAATTCGCCTTTTCTGCGGTCAGGAGGTAAATCACCCCCCTCTAATTACCTGACCAACCTAGGGGACACGGCTACCGCCAAAAACGCGATTTGAATGAAAAACTGCGATGCTGATTAAAAAAAAA
>NW_009230655.1:10775-11752 GCF_000690835.1 Fulmarus glacialis
GACCCTGCATTCCTCCCGCCCCGTCAACACTGGGGGCTCTGTTCGGGATCCGGACGCCGTCAGCCCGCAAGATTTCCACCTATCGCAAAACGCAGCCGGCTGCTCCCCGGCACCGCTTCGACATGCACAGCCCGAAAAGCTCCCGGGCCCCCCCCGGGATTTTAAACAAAAGAGATGCTTTGCAACAGGGGGGTTTTTTTGCTTTTCCTTTTTTTGCTGGGGTTTTTTTTGGTTGTTTTTTTTTTTGTTTGGGGTTTTTTTGGTTTGTTGTTTTTTTGGTTTTGGTTTTTTTTTTTTTTTTGAGAGGTTGGGGAAACAGAACTATGCAACTTAAAGACAGATTTTGCCTTCCCTGCTCGTACTCTGTATTTCAGAAACTCTGCTTAAAGCGACTCGCATCCCTGCGTATATCTGCACATACACACTTAGGAACATACATGTTTGTAATGCATACACACCCATAAATAAATACGTTAACACACAGCGCAATTAGCACATCGCTTATGCCATTTTCATACTGCTCTAACTCCATTTACTTCTGCGGAGTTGAGTAACTTGTCATGGTGTATAAATAAAACCAAAATATACTTTCGCAGCCACACACATTTTCTGTAATGCATCCTGCACGTTCAGTAACATAAAACAGTCTACTCGTATTTTCTTAGAGCTCTGCTGAAACACAAGGGGGTATTCAGAGCCGCAGGAAAAAATGCGTCCAAACAGGATCTGAATGATGAAATAGGAATTGCCACATTAAAAAGAAATTTTAAAAATAAAAAAAAAAAAAAAGGATAACCCACTGCCCAGACCTTTAGAAAATAACAGTTCGTCTAAGGTAGTGATGGGCTGCTTCTGCATGTTGCAGAAAGCAAAGCAAGCCACGTTGTCCAAAAGAAGCCTAGAAAATCCAGACTCTACGTGACCTGACTTACTTATTTCACAGGAAACTGCATGGAAGGAGGAAGGGGGGCGGGGGG
>NW_009230655.1:12018-12348 GCF_000690835.1 Fulmarus glacialis
TTGTGTTTTTTTTTTTTTTTAATGTTGCCTGCATTAGAGCACCGTTCAAGAAGGGTTGCAGCAAAAAAACCACTCACCAGGGTTGTTGGCCTCCCCTTCGAGGATGTGGAGCTCGGTGCAGTCTGCCAGGGAGTGCTCCAGGCAGAGCTGGAGGAAGCGAGCTTGGGTCCGGCTGACGCGTTTCAGCAGCGAGAGCAGCGCAACAGTCTGCTCGCACTCGTTCCAGCCCTTGAACCAACCGGCCAACACGCCGACCTGGTCTCGAAACATCATGGTGAGCCGGCGGCCGGAGGAGACACCTCTGCGGGGGGAGAAAATAAATAACCGGGA
>NW_009230656.1:0-536 GCF_000690835.1 Fulmarus glacialis
GCTGCTGGCACTGTCTGGGTCTCCTCTCCCAGGGGACACCCCATGCACCCACCGGGGAAAACCCATCACTGCAGTGACCCCATCTCTTCCTCCCTTCAGGGCAGCCAGGGAGACCCGGGACCCCCAGGACCTCCGGTAAGGAGCCACCCTGCGCCATGTGCAGGGGACTGTCATGTAAGGGGGACATCAGCCGGGGCAGGCGTCCCCCCAGGGAGCAGGGAGGGGTGGCAGTGCTGGGACCGCGCTGTCCCACTGCCCCCTCCCTGTCCTGTGCCACCAGCAAGCACTGCCCCAACATAATGTCCCCTTGTCCCCTGCAGGGCAGCGCTGGCCCACCAGGGACCCAGGGCCCAGCTGGGACCAAGGTACGGCATCGGCATCAGCATCACCACGTCCGACCTGGCAGAGGAAAAGCGGTGCCTTGCCAGATATGAGGGCTGGAGGGAGAGCCACATTTCAGGACGTTTTGGGCTGGAGGGAGGGACATTTCGGGCTGGTCCCCCTCCTGGATCCAGCTGGCCCTGGGGAACAGCCCC
>NW_009230656.1:900-1237 GCF_000690835.1 Fulmarus glacialis
CCAACCCATCTCGCCCCCCCAAAGCCAGCTGCCCCCCCCGCCATGCACCTTCCTGCAGGGGCAGCCAAGGTGCTGGCTGTGCCAGGGCAGCGTGCCATCCCCTCTCTGATGCGGCTGTTTCCATTGCAGGGCTTGCCTGGTCCGCAGGGCAGCATGGGGCTGCCCGGCCCCCCGGGTCCCCCCGGCCCGGGGGTAGGTATCTGCAGCCCCCTCCCCAACCTGCCCTTTGGCCGTTCCCGATGCCTGGGCTGCTGCTTGATTTCTGCTCATGTCTCCCTTGCAGGGCCCACCGGGTGTCTCCGGGCTGCCAGGACAAGTGGTGAGTGTGTTGTCCCCC
>NW_009230657.1:0-399 GCF_000690835.1 Fulmarus glacialis
CGGGTCAGCTGGGCCCGGGTCGAGCCTCGCCTCCTGACGGGTGTGGTCCCTTAGCGCCTTATCGGTGAACTGAGGTCCACGTGTCTGTAGACTTTCAAAAGTCATGAGTCAAAATGAAAAAAGAATCATTGTTTTTCATTATTATTATTATTATTAAAGGCATACGTTGAAGTTTGCTCCAACCACAACCAAAAAACCCTAAAAACTTACTGTCTGCTTGATAATGGCATCTACACCTTTAAGAAAAGCAGTGACAATTGCAAGATATATAATAAAATTTTAAGATTTAATATCAGCTGAAGTATATCAGAATGAACTTAAATAAAATTTAAAACCAGGCAGAGCAAATCCTGCAGTTAGGGGCTCCTGACACTATTTGCTACTAGAGACTGGAAGGTT
>NW_009230657.1:449-37657 GCF_000690835.1 Fulmarus glacialis
GAGGATAACTGTGACCAGTATTTTTAGATGTGAACTGGGAAGCAAGAAACTGCAGTGGACCTGCCCTAAGGAAACTTATATGGTAGAGAAAAAGAATTTTATTTTAAAATTTGGATAGGTAATATGAACAAAGAAGGAACTGTGCACTACAGATACGATAGGTAGAATGTATGTGTGGCAGTAACATGAAAGGTATGAGACCTAAAACTGTATGGATAATAGATGAGAAAGGAAAAAAAAAAAAAAAGAATACAATTTTAAATACAGAAGTTTTATCCTAAAGAACACTAACAGGTGATTAGGCTATTAGGGAGGAAATCTCACCTAATTGATTGATGTTTCAAAGGTTTTGGGGCATCTGCAGACAGGAATTTCAAAACAAAGTATGGATTTGCTGGCAGAGGAGCATCATCTGTGGAACAGAACTCTTCTATTATAATCTTACAATCTGAATTTATCACCTATATAAGGTAGTCTGATGTTGTATTATCTTAACCTATGCAAGACAAACACATCTGCTTTCTGTGGTTCATTGACTGTGAGCAAGCTCACTTTCTCACCTTTGTTGATGGAAGCAACAATTTTTTTTTTTAAATTTCATTTTATTTTTTGTGATGTTTATCATGCTGCCATCTTCTGATTATCTAATGTTCTGCTAACATGATGAATGCCAAGATAGGCTTATATGTCCTATAGTTCCTGCTTTTGTTTGCAAACATGCTACTTGTATTTTTGTCCTAAACTGTAACAAATGTCTTTTTTTTTTTTTTTTTTTTTTAAACTGTTAACATATTAAAGCCTGGCAAATGAGCAGTTAAAATTAAATTATAGGGCTACCATTGCAGTTTGACATAACCACAAAAGTCATGAATGTGATAGTAACACAGCTGAGGTATTTCCAGTGTCAACAAAGAAGTATGAGTACAATTTTGTACAAAACAGGAGAAGCTTCATCTGGGATGCTGTGTTCAGCTGTGGTCATCCATGTTTTCAAGAGGCTGACTTAAAAAAGACTTATGAGGGTAATGTGGGGAACGAAGAATCATTTTTTGGAGGAAATTAGAAGAGTTCTTTAACCTAACGCAATGAAAACTGAGTGGGGATATGTTTGTTATCTTCAAATATATTCTGATTCTATATATGTGTATGTATATAGTGTATATACCATGTAATAGATAGTATGTATAGAATATAGTATATAGAGAGTATAGTAAATACATATTGTATAGTATAAATATTTAGTATAAATAATATATTTTGATACATGTCAGCAAAGAAAGTGATTGACAAAAGTTCAAACATGACACGAATACAGTAAACTGGTCATGAATAAATGTAGAGTAAAAATTAAAAAAGGTCCCTGGCTGTCTGAGCAATCAGCCTGTGGAACAGCTTTTTAACGAGAGAAGTGGAATGAAATACCTAACGGTTTTTAAGATACAGCGTGATAGGTATCTGGTGGGATTAATGTGATGCACTGGCTGTGATGGGGGAGGGGAATGAATCTCATCATTCAGAACGTCCCTTTCAGCCCAATGTTCCTGTGAAACTGGCGGAAGGAGGCATTCATTTTAAGACATGTAGATTGGCACAGCTGGCTAACCACTTAGGAGTGTCTTTAATTTTTTACTGGTCTTTAAAAAGTTTTTCTTCGTAAGACAGATGATCTTTGACTTCTGTGTGAAAAATGCCCTGCCATTATTGCTCAGACAGTAGTTGGGTAACTACTCTCTCTCATTTGTTTTAGATTAAGTCAATTTTTCTTTAGTCTCTTTCTCATGGGATGAAGGACTTCACTATGTGTCTCAGCGAGACATTTAAAATCACACACATAATTTCTAAAAATCCCCTTCATTCAGGTTGTCACAGCTTGGATTCTCCAAGGATAGATCCTAGGTCTGATGTTATTTAATATGTTCATTATAATTTGGAAATGAGCAATAACATAAAGAAATCAAAATTTTCTGGTGAGATAAAGTAATTTATGTTAAGACTAAAGAAGACTGCTAGAAACTTCTGAGAGCTCTTCTGCAGTTAGGTGAACTGGTAACACCGTGACAGATAAAATTCATTGTTGTTGAAAGCAATGTAATTTACACTGTCGGGGATATTTGGAACAATATACTCTTTAGTAGTGAACCTAAATGAATTGTGATCAACTGGGCTAATGACCTGTTTACCAGAAGTGGATAGCTTAGTGAAAATCTTCTCTGTATAAATTGGGTAACAATTAATACCCAAAAAGTTATAATGTCACTGCAATAAATCAGTAGTGTTCTAGAGTTGATTATGGTATTTCAGGTTAGGTTCATCATATCTGAGAAAGATTTAACAGTCACAGAGGGACTGTGAGACAAGAAACATATATGTCTGGGAAAGCTATATGGAAAAAATAATTAAGGCAGCTTAGAAAGGTGATAAATCAGAATGTACAGGGAGTTATAAAAGAAAGTAGAAAAGACAGGGCATCTTTTAACTAAAGTTGTAATACAAGAACAAGGGGATGTTGTGTTGAGTTAAATAACACATTAAACTGATTACATATTTTTTAAATCTAAGAAGTAGTTCCTTATACAGTATACTTGACAATTGGACGTGTGCCGTAGCATGTCAGACTAAAAATGAAGAGTAAAAAGATTAAGCATTTATGTGGACAGTAAAAATAGTTATTATTGTTAGGAAGAACGTAAAAACTTCAGGAGATCTAAACCTTCGTACTTTAGGGAAATAAAAAACCTGTAACAGATGGAGGAAATCTGACTTTTGGGATTGGTTTCACGCATTTATCAGAAGCATTTGGCTCTTACCACTCTGGAGTTCTTACTGATTGAAGGAGTTTTTTTGTGCTGAGGCCTCTTGGTTGTTCTGTGATTTGGAAAGAATGCTATTATGTTCTTTGATTCCCATTATTACTTCATTTTGTTAACATTCATACACCATTTTTTACACTGTACAAATTGGAAAATACATTCTGCCTCTACAGCTTAGGATCTTAACACGACTGAAACACTCCTGACTTAGTATACCTCTTACTAGGTGTACCAAACCGTTCAGCTTCAGAAAACAGCAAAGTATGGTCCTTGGGCAGTATGAAAAAAGGCACTGCTATCAATCAGAGGCTGTACATGACTCAGAATTTTATTGCAAATCTTGCGTATTTTCACAGCATCAGGTTGTGGAATCGAATACCTGAGAATCTTGGCTTTTGTTAAAAACCTAAGCATCTACCCTTGTGCTTTTGGAAGTAACACTCAGCTGAATGTTAATGTGATACCAGAATGCAAATAAAAAGTATCAGCGTATCTTAAAAGTTCTGAGATTTTAAATAAATAATTGTATTGTTTTTTAGCTCACCTAAAATCCCCACTTTTTCTCTTTCATAGCTATTTCCTCAACCTGGCATCTAACTACAAACTCATTTTGGTGTTAAGGGTATGTCTGCAGAGTACTCCACTTTGCACCTCTTAGTATTGTTTTGGGAGTGATTCTTTTGCTTTGTGCATGTGTAATTTATAAACGCATAGATTATTTGAAAAAATGGAATCTTTAAATGAACTCTCAGAATAATCAGAGTATATTTAGTCTTTTTTTTAATTATTTTTTGCAGTGGGATTAACTTTGTCTAGCTGAGTCAAAATAGAAAATATTGTCTTGTATCTAGGAGCAGATTCTAGTTAAATTTGGTTAGTTAACATCTGTTGCACAGTAGCTAATTCTTGACTTTGTTGTGATCATTTTTTGCCTAATATACAGATGGGCACAGATAAAACAGTGGGCAGATTCAAAGGTCTTCACTTATTTGGTCTCCCATATAACATATTAATTTCATACAGCATATATCTTCAGGAACTGAATATTAAATTGGACCTGGTATCTCTTTTTAACTCTCTTCTTCTATGAAGCCAAGTTTTTTGTCATGTGTTAATGCTTGCACTGGCATTACAACACTGGGCAAGGGGAGTCTGTTGATCCGTATTTAAGGAGTAGGACAGAAGGAAGCCGGAAGAAGAATTTGGGAGAAAGAAAGAAGGGAGTTTCAAGATTACTCCACATTGTTCTCTTAATTATGACAAAGCTACCTCAGAATGATGAGGAAGATGTTTAAGCTGGCATACAAAGGACGTACTAGTTTATGGACTCAAGAAAGGAGTGAGATTGTCTGCTAACGCTATGATTATCATTTTAGTGTATTCCTTTTGATTGCATTGGAAGGCAGCAGAACTAGTGTGTCCCTACAGAAATCAACTGAACTAATCAATGAAGATGATCAATTTATAGACAATTTTCACTGTTATCACAGAAAAAAGATTTTCATTTCTGTGATACAAGAAGAAACAGCAAGACTTCACTTAAACTAGCTAGACTAAATTGAGATTACGTAATTATCATTTGGAAGGCAAAAAAAAAATCTCACTTGTGCGTCATTTTTGGGAAGAACCTGAAAATCATGGTCAGGTTGTAGTAACACAGCTTCAGACTGTCTTAAAGCATGGGACAGCTAATTCGCGAAGTGGATCATGTAATAAATAACTGGTTAGAAGCTGTTCTTAAATCCTTCTCTTTGCACTGCTTTTCCATAGGAGTAATTGCTCTCAGAAGAGACCTTTGATTCCTTGACTAAGAGGTAAGTTCCACAGCTGGCTGTCTCTTTGACTTACTCCTGTTCTTTCTCTCATGTCTCGCTAACATTCAGCATGTGGAGGGTCTTAGGTTGTTGTGTCAGTTATTTAAGGTTTTAGAAAACAGAAGATGCAAATGGAACAGGTAATGTTTTCTAAATGCATTGTCTGACTTAAACCCATGAAATACTATGGTCTTTAAGTGTATGCAGCAGGACTCTGGTAGTGTAGATATACGCTCCATACTGTAAAGGAAGTGTTTCTAAGATTTTAGTATTTTGAACAGAAAAAACATAAGACTTTCCTCATATTTCAAAGTATGATTTATAGACTCTTTTTTTTGTTAAAGCTCACTTGCTATCCATCATCTCGTATTTAAAAAAAAAAAAAGTATAGTGACTAGAAATAAGTGGATATCTCAGATTTGCAATCTAAAAAACTATTCACGCTGAACAGAGAGGTTCCTAGAGCAAGCCAATAAAACGAAGTAAGTACAGGGATCATGGCCATCATTATCTTATGATCTAGTACCAGGAATCTGCTCCTCTGGGCAGGCATCTGCAACAAATCTTTCAAAAACTAAATAAATTTTCCTTATTTTATTTGACATGACAGAGATGCCAGTTCATGATATAATAGCCAAGAGGTTAGAGGGTTCCACGTTTTGACTAAAAAGTCCACATTTGTGACCTTCCTCAAAATCATTTTCCACTTATGGGCGAAATGTTCTAGTCACAGAGATGTTACTGGAGATGGCCCTATTCCCTCAGCCACTTTTAAAAAGACAAGGTGGCTGTGTTTTGTCATATGCCTAGTTCTGTTAATGTTCAGTCTACTGTGATAGTATCTGCCAGACCCAGCCTGGCATGTGGATTCATGTGGAGAAACAGGGTAATAATTTTATTTCACTAACTTTAGATGTCAGTGTAAATGTCAATACGTGAGCTAGCAACTCTAGATTCTGGTTTTGGTCAGAGAAAAAAGTAGTTATTTTTAAGGTGCAATTCAATTTTAGATACCTACTTTAGGATGAATCTGCCTTAAGAGCTATTCAATATGTTGACTAGATCTCCATCGATTATCAAGGAGAGAGACTAATTTAAGTACTGATGCCTAATTTAGTTTAGTGGACACTGCTCATAGTTTCTGGATACTGGTTCAACTTAAAATAGTCACATTGGGGTACTTTTAGTCCTATGGGAAAGCTGGAGGCCCTAATGAAGTTCAGAGCGAAAGAGGGAAGTGCCTGCTGAGCTTAGGCACCAAGGATACCCAGAGCTGAGGGAGAGTGTTGGGGATTGTAGTTTTGGAGTGAGGATTTAGTTAGACGTAATGACTGTCCCACTGGCTGAGAGACAACACCTGGTTAGACCACTGCATTGAAACTGGGTAGGAGCAAAGTAGAGCAGGCTAATTTGTCTACCACTGAAGGCAATAAATTCCAGGTGAAGGACAAGAAGTAGCATAGAATGATAACTTCATAGATTGCTTGATTATGCATTGGCTACATCTGTTATGTCAAAGTCCTTTATCACCTCTAGCTCTACATGATTTAAAACAATCAACCCTTTAATCTCAAAAAAACGTGTGTGGAAAAAGTATGCTCCTGTGATTCTAGAAACTTACTGAACATGAAGTAGAGAATATTACTCAAATGAGAATGTTCTTTATTTTGTCTTTAAGATTTAATTAATTACACTTAATTACTAGTGAGTAGAGTTTTAGTTTTTAAAATAAGTTCTTCAGGTAACATAAACCCAGCATTTAATCACATTTAAAAATCTAAATCCTACTACAAATTTGTTCTGGATTCTAAATATTTAGAATAGTAAACTGAGAATCAAAGAGATGCGTACTGTAAACCTACTGAGAAAAAGACAACATGCAGTTATTATGAAAGAAAGGGATTTGAATAAGAAGTTCTTCTGTGGGTCAGTAGTCTTTCAATACCTGTACACATTGATTGTCTGCAATAATTAAAATTCAATGCAGAAGACACATTTTTAATTATCAGTAAGCCAAAGAATTCCACGTGCATCATTGCCTCAAGTCAGAGAATGACCGCTGAATACAGAGCACTTTATGGGAACAAAGCTAGCACCAACATTTGATGGCAGAATGCATTGAAATCCAGAATAATAACTGCAACAAAGAAACAGACTGAGGGGCATAATCCACAATAAAGTAATTGTCCTGTTCTCTGTGCTTGTTGCTACAGACGATACTGCTTTTTTAGTATTACCAAGGAACCAAATATTTCTGAACATGTAGAAAAATGTTTAAGTTTCTTGAAAATATTCTCAGAAGTTGGATGTATTTATACACCGTGAAGAAATATTTACAATTAAAGGCTTAGTTATTCATGGTCTTGGAATATGTATAATTATTTGAATCTGTGAACTTTAATTGTACATTATAAGTAATTTTACATTAATTAACTTTTAAAATTGTTTAGTTTAAACCTAATTAAAGTCATTCAGAATTAAAATTGCTTTTTATGACTTTAGCTTAATTTATATCTGAAATTAATTGAGCTGAACTGAATAATTCTAAATAAGTGTCCATACCTCCGTACCAGGATATAACACAATTTAAATAACCCAGATTTCCTGAATGTCCTTGTAAATCTGATTCTTGTATGTGTGCATGATGCTTACTTTCTACAGTGACTGTAGAAAGGTAGTATGTCCATAATTTTTGTTGAATATACTGTCAGTAATTTGTCCATATGCTTTCTCTTACATAAGTTAATTTGTCCCTAGCCAAAGCTGCACTTTCTGAAACACTGAATTCTAGTGTGTGTGTACGTGTTCATATGTGTGTATGTATATACGCACAAGGGTAAAGCAGAATGGAGCTGAAGAATCTTTGATTGTATGGGTCTTCCTCTCAAAACTGTAATTAGTGACCTGCCTATGAAGTTTTAAATTTCAGATCCATTTTTAGGATGTGCTTATCAAGTGGTTTCACTACTGCTGTGTTACAATTTATTTGAGAGGCCAGTAGAGGAACAATACCTGAAAAAATTCAGAGGATTCAAGAAGAGCTCCAAATTTTTATTGAACACAACAGACGATAGCCCTGACTTCTGTAACCAGCCAGGCTACAGCTCATATTGCACTAGAAAATAATCTCTTCTACCGCAGGGAGGCTGTCAGGACAGTCCTGGCTGAGGGTGAACGTGTGGTTTCCCTTTGAGAACTAACCGAGGAGTTACTAAGGGGTACTAACAGTGCACATTTCACTTTTACAGAATGTTAAAACAAACCTAAGTTTGGAATAACTTGAGTTACGTTCTATCCATATGTAGTGGTAGTGGGTCATGTTGCTCCTTACTTTTGCCTGTAGCTTAACTGGAAGGCTCTGCTGAAGTTTTGCAAGCCACATGAAATTAGATCCACATGAGGTATTACATCCATATGATTCAGAAGCTACTATTAGATGCAGCTGAGAAGGTCTTCCTGGTTCATGTGCACACGTGCTAATGCAAAAAAAGGAGAACACAGAAGCTAGGCTTGGTGTAAATAGATGTAACTTTTTAAAATCAGTGAAATTTGTACTGTGCAGAACTGTTTCTTAATACCTACAGACCTGATTTTTGTCTTCTGTGAAATATGAACAGAGAATTCAAATTGAATTTGAACCACATTTTCAAGGTAGAACTTATTTGTACATTCTGCAGTTGTATAGAATGTTTGCCAACATAGAATGTACAGACAAACATGGGGAAATACCCTAATAGGACCTTCAAGTTCATATATGATTTATAGATGCAGATAAAACTAACTTGCAGAAAAGCATGTCCTATGTATTTGTACCACATTATAACTTGAGCCTGTGATGTCTCAGATCTTTCTTTGTAGTTATGTATTTTGTTGACAGCTGTATTTTACCAAATAAGTTCAAGTGTTAGAAAGTTTGTTTTGTTTATAAGGGACAACTTCCTGCATAGAAATTACTATGTCAAAGAAATCTTCAAACTGATTAGGTGGGTCAAATGAATGAGAAAGTCTGTCTTACAAGCATTCCTAAATCACTGGTAAACTGATTCCTAAAACACAGAAGGCATTTTGTTTGTCTGCTTTTATTTTTGTTTTTGTTTTTAGAATGGGTAAAAAAGTAAAGAAGGAAGTAGAGCCTCCACCCAAGGATGTGGTAAGTTTATAAACTGCGATGTGCTATAAAATAAACATTACACAATTATAGGCCCAGCTCTACCATCCGTACATAGTTCCTTACTCTCCCAGCTTACCCACATTATTCTAAAAATGTCTTTTAAAGATGATTCTGTTTCTGCTTTTCTTGGACAGCATACAAACCAGAGTGACTGGGCATGTGTAGTTCTTTGTGGAGATTGTTGTCTTTGGCAGGTTTTGCAAACAGTAATGTATGAAACAATCCAGGCTTCTTTTTATTTGAAGAAGAGTATTAGCTTTCCATTTGTAAAAAATCAAAGGAGAAAGGAGAAGAGCAACCTGAAATCTGCCTGTCTTTTCAACTGTGGAGACATTCCCTTTCTTTAAGGATGAAAGAGTTAAGAGCCTAGATGGATCTGCAGAGTTTTTTACTGAATACAAAATTTTACAGATAATTTGAATGACAATACTAAGTATTCTGGATCTTTTGCAAAGATATACAGTCTTTAGCAGCAGTTCAGGTTTTCCTGGTATCATTGGAAGTGCCACAGTGAGAAGTACAAGAGCTGAAGCCAAATATGAAATAATGGTGGTAATGTGACTTTTTTTCAAAAGGTGGAGATTGAGGGTCTGACACTAGGACACTTTTCAAGAGTTTCTATAAATTCAAAAGGTACAAAGAGACCCTCAAAAAGACAGAGGTTCAAAATACAGGTATTTTTAAAGTTTAATTGGTTTATTCAGAAAGAAGTAGAGGAAATAAGACACAAACATTGAAAAGAGTATAATGTAAATTCTGTGCCAGATAATAATTAAGTTAACTAAAATCAGGACCTCAACGAGTCCCACAGAGGAGCGTGAAACTAAATGCAAAGTTCAGTACACTGTTTTAAAAAAACAAAGGGTTTGTCTGTAGAGAGTGATGGTACTGCAAGAGCTTTTTCAAAGGTCATAGAAATTTTGGTCAGCAAAAACTATGTTACAAGTTCAATATTAAAAGAGCATAAATAATTTTGACTAAGACAGTAATATCCAATAGCCATGATGTCACTGAGGCATAGCAATTGATACCAGGTTTTGCCCAACTGTTCTGTGGAAAGATGAATATTACAAACATAATTCATAAGCTCCAATCAATAATAAATCCTTATGAAAGGAGACTTGACACAAAACTTCAACATGAGAGAATAAATTGATCTAAAGCCATTTCTGTACGGAATAACCTAGAAAACCAGGAGGACACACAAAGAAGGTGTATGTGGGTAGGACTAACTAAAACAGGCCTGAAGAATTAAAACCAAGTATCTTCGCAGTCTAAGAAAAAAAACCTGAAAGGCATGACAGTAGATTTAAGGCATACAGATGAGCTAACCCCCTCCAAAGTAATAAAAGTTGACTTTTTCAGTAAATACCTAGAAAGTCAGTAGAAGCAGCACCACAATTTCCAGGTCCAAAAGACACCATTAGAGTCTCTGGAAAAAAGTATGGTACAGCCTACTAACTACTACAATAAACTGTGAATAATGTTAGAAAAGATATTAAACTATTGAAAAAATTAAACTTAGTAAAAGGTCAATAAAACTATTAAAAAGGAAAGAATTTGAAAGAGTGAAGTCCAGATGGCATCTGCAGTTTTTGGCTTAGTTTTTATCCGTATTGTACTTCAGGCTAGCATATCTCTTCTAGCAGTCCTATCAGGAGAAAAAAATCTGAATGTTGCATAGCAAAACAGTATTAAATATGTAAATAGATCATTGATTAGTTGTAAATATCAATCAAGAAAATCTTCTAGCTATGAGAATATTGTTAATAGTGATCATGTAAAATCAAATCTCAAAACTTTATATTTCACCTGGATATTTCAGATGGCAGGAAATGAGACACAGACAAAATAGAAGATGTATTAGCTATTATCTTCTGATTGATAATCTACTTATGAAAATGTCAAGTCCAAGAAAAGAAGCCTTGAGATAATGTGGACGTGCTTATAAAAGAGGGCCTTTGTGCATGTGGAATGCTCTGAGAATATATGGTACTGCAGATGACCACTAATTTTTATAGATTTCTAGGAACAGGTAGAAAACACATCTCTTAGCCTAGCCACTGCTTATAGGTTTCAGAAAGTATTCCTGAGCACTCTGTTTTCCCTGCCTTTCATAATTTGTCTTTTACTATTATCTGTTCTGAGAATTGGTCTTCTCCAGGAAAAATAGTGCTTTGAGCCTCTATGTCTATATGGATGACCTTAGACAGCAATTCAGGCAGATAAAATATGCTGGCTTTGACATAGATTGATAGGAACTTTTCATATGATATCTTCATTAAGTTTGGTCTAGACAATATTACTATTTGATCATCAGCGAGGGCATGGATGTTGAAAGGGAAGCCTAAGATTACCACTAGAGAAAATACTGCGGCATTACCACTGAAAGAGAGCTATAGATACCTGAGTATTTTTGAAAATGGCTTCATTCACAACACTGATGTTAAGAAGGTGGAATATATGAAGTGGCACTGTCAACTCCTGAAATTCAGTCTCCACAGAAACATCTTCTTTTGAGCAACTTTAGTTGCTTTTGACTTTAGTAAGGCTTTCAACACTGTCTCTCATAACATCCTCATAGACAAACTGATGAAGTACAGACAAGATAAATAGGTGGTGGAAATGAATTGAAAACTAGCTGAACTGCCAGACTCAAAGGGTTATGATCAGCAGCATGAGGTCCAGCTGGAGGTCAGGCACTAGTGTTGTGCCCCAGGGGTTGATCCCGGGGCCGGTACTGTTTAACCTCTTCATTAGTGACCTGGATGATGGGACAGAGTGCACCCTCAAGAACTTTGCAGAAGATACAAAATTGAGAGGAGTGTTTGATAGACCAGATGGTTGTGCAGCCATTCAGAGGCACCTCAACAAACTAGAGAAATGGGAAAATGGGAATTTCATTAAGTTCAATAAAGGGAAATGCCAAGTCCTGCACCTGGGGGAGGAATAACTGGTATGGACTGGGTGATAACCGGTGGGAAAGCAGCTTTGCAGGAAAGGATCTGGTGATGCTGGTGGACATGCACCAGCAATGTGCAGTTGGGGCAAAGAAAGCTAACAAAATCCTGGGGTGCATTAGACAGAGTGTGGCCAGCAACTTGAGGGAGGGGACTATTGTCTTCCACTCAACGTTGGTGAGTGAGATCACACCTGGAGTGCGGTGTCCAGTTCTGGGTTCCCCAGTACAAGAGAGACATGGACTTACTAGAACAAGTCTGCCAAAGGCTTGGAGCATTTGTCATATGAGGAGAGACTGAGAGTTGGGACTGTTCAGTCTTGAGAGAAGGTTTGGAGGGGTCTTGTCAATATACATATAAATACCTGATGGGACGGAGTAAAGAAGTCAGGCCAGGCTTTTCTCAGTGGTGACCACTGAAAGAATGAGGGGCAATGGGCACAAACTGAAACCCAGGAGGTTCCATTTAAACATAGGAAAAAAAAAAAAAAATCCTCTTTTACTGTAAGAATGATGGAACATGGCTCAGGCTGCCCAGAGAGGTTATGGAGTCTCTACCCTTGGAGATATTCAAAATCAGACTGTGCACCAGCCCTGAGCTCTAGCTGACCCTGCTCTGAACAGGGCAGTTGGACCAGATAATCTCCATAGGTGCCTTCCAACATCAACTGTTTGTGATTCAGTGGAATATCTTGGGTTTATATTGTTAGTATAGGAGATCAGACAATGACAGAATTGAAACAATTAACATGACCAGGTATATATTAACTCTATTTTTCTAGGTAAAGGAAAAGGGGTTAAGAATATTAAAGATATCGGTAATGCTTCTAAAGAGTCTATGAAAGGTGCAAGGATAAAGCAGACCTGTAGTTGGTTAGTTCAAATTTAAAGTTTTTTTTTTTTAAATGACAGCATGATTAAACAATAAAATAATAGCAGATAAATACATCCTTCAAAAGGTGGGATTTACATCTAAATGTAAAAAAAATCTTGCACTCACAAATGAAAAGTAAGAGCACAATGTCACAATGCACCAAAATATTTTGGGAGAGAACTAAGAAGGATACAAAAACTAGCAATAAAGCTTTTCCAAATTGACTAGAAGCAAGAAGCTTCTTAGAGGGACACTATTAAGTGATTAAAGTCATAAAAGAAAAGCAAAATGACTTTTTTTTTTGTCAGAAGACAAAACTATGTAGCAAATCACTAAAACAAATGTGAAGGAATTGTCCAAATATGAATAAATAGTATTTGCCCAGGTCTTGTTCTAAGTGAAAAATAACTAAAATTTGAAACTGTGGTGCTCTTACTTATGGTATTTAATGTGTACCCTTTGTACTAGAGGAATGGAGGGTAGAAAATTTCATTTTCAAAAAGAAATACATCACTAATTACAGGCCAGAAAGTTTGTCTTCCATGCCGTGTTAATTGGTAGAAATAGTTACAAAAAAAAAAAAAGAGAGAGAAGAAAAAAAAGATGCATGGATAAATGATAGTAATGGGGGAGAATCAATATTGCTTGTGCAGAGGAAAGTTCGATCTCTGAAATCTATTTGAATTCTTTAGAGGAGTCAGTGAGCAGGTGGATAACAGTGATCTGGTCAATACAGTTATTTAGCTTTTTCAAAAGTTTTTAGACCACGCTCTTCACTCACATAAACACTAACAGGTAAAAAAAAATTCCTCTCCTGGCAATAATGTCTGGTTATAAAATAGAAAGCAAAGGTGAGAAAACAAATTACTGTTCAGGTTTCATAATGGAGAGAGGTTGCCAGTGGAATGTCATGGGTTTTTATTCTGTAACCTGTGTCATCCAGTCTATCAGAATTAATGTGCTTACTTTAATGAAAATGGCAGCCAGTTATTAAGCAGGCAAAAGTGAATAAATACAACATTTCAAATTCCAGAAATAAAAGGCAAAACACCATGTCACTAGCAAATGCAGTATACATGCACTTGTTGAATGCCATTAACAGTTCTGGTATTTCCATCTCAAAAAAGATACAGCTGAACTTTAGAAAAGTACTAAGAAAGACAACAAGAATAGAGAGAGTGGCTTCCGTATTAGGAAAGATCAAAGAGAATAGGTTTCTTCATCCCTAAAAAGAAATGAGTGTGAAGAGGAATATCATAGAAACTTACAAAATGAATATACAGAGAAGGTAAATGGGTGTAATTTATTTCGCTGTTTCTTGTGGTGAATGAACTGTGGAGGACAAATAGAGTTATCAGGTGGTAGTTTTAAAACAAAGAAAAGGCACAACTATTTATGTGACTGTTAAACTGTGATACTTGTGCCTTAGAATATTAAGGGTGGCTAAAATACAGATGGCTTCCAAAATTATTTACCAAGTTAACTGGTGGAAAATTTTTCTTGGACTTTTTGAACACAGAGATAAAATCGCTAGCTCACCAGTTCTCTAGGTTGCAGAGTGCTGGAGTCTGGGATGGAATATAAGCAAAGTTTAATAGTCTGCTTGCCCACACCTGTTACTGGCCTTTGTCAGAGACAGGATGCTGGGCTAGATGGGTCTTTGGTCTGACTGGAAACATATTTTGTATTGCCTTCAATTTCAACTAAGTTAAGTTGATGGAAGCAAAAAAAAAACCCAAATGCTTTGCAGTTTCTAATGGCTTTGAAGTCAAATGTACACAAAAATCACGATCAAAGACATACAGGATTTTTTGAATTATAGCTTTATTTTTCATTTAACTTGCTTTTTTCTTAATACAAACTGAATGTTGGAAATGTTGTTGCTTATAAACTAGTTAAATTTCTGTGTTTAATTGAAGGTTCTTTGTAACTTCAGGCATATTATTCTAGCATGTAATCTGTCCTGTGTGTGCCATTAAGGGAAGAGTCTGCAATGATGTATGAAGATTTAGGAGCAAGCCTTGATTTTAAGGAAAAAAAGAAAAAAAGGAGGGGGGACTCTAGCTATGCTGGCATTATGATAAGCGAAAGTCACATCCAGTTCTATGATAGTTTTGACGAACAATGTTACTTCCCAGCAAATCACCTGCTCAGGCCTCTGACTTCTTAAACATATATTGATTTCAGTGACTCCTCTTGCTGTGTTTTCAGCACAAAACTGCTTCTAATAGGAAAGTTTTATTGAATATTTCAGGCAGTAGTAGTGAATCTAATGTCTATACAAATGGGTAGAGATTAGACCAATTTAACTCATGTACCAACCTGTCATTAAATTCTGGGAATTATCATTGAATTAAGGTTTATACGATTACTTGTGAACACGAGAGGCAACAAAAATGGAGCAACATAATAGCGACTTTGGTATTAGATTAATGTAAATAAATAACTGAGATTTAAAACTCTTATTTCATATTTCATTTCTTATTAAACTTCATCTGAGATCAATCTTTGTGTTTATTTTTCTGTGGAGGACTAGCAGCCTTTACTAAAAATTGCAGTTTTATCCCATCACCAAGTATTTGGCCAGACTCAGGAGATATGTCTTAAATCATAGCACTACCTGGAGGATCATGTTCTGTCCACGCAAGGACACAAATGTGTAGAAGTAGAGAAGTATGAAGGTGGCTAAAGGGACTTTCAGTCATCTTTTAATTCTTCTGTATGCCTCTCATGTAGGTAGAATGAACGAACTGTGTAGAATAGGTAGAATGAATGTTGCTGTGATAAGCTTGAACTTTTTGCCTCCTTACAATCTAAAAAGAAAATTCCCATAAAGAATTCCATCATTTTAGGCCCATCATTAAGATGTAAATTAGACCACTGTGCCACTATTTGGCTTAATTCTTGTTGCTGAGTCATTATTAAGCAAAATGACTTATGGTACAGTAAGCTGATTATATTTTCTTTAAGAAGGAGCTTTGTTCCATGACGTGTCCCACGCCTCCAGTCTGTTACAGCAAGCATGAAGCTGGACAGTGTCTTCAGGTCTTCAGACCTCCTTGAAGCTGGGGAAACCAGATAGGCAAATTAGCCAGGCAACCTCTTACCTGTTAATGAAACTTGGATCTTGGTCTTGCAGACTGTTAAATTGTGTGATATGCCTCATGGAAGATGATGAAATTACTTAGATTTAAAAACCTATCAAAAATATGAATTTAGAAGTCTGCGTAGTAGTATCATATTTTGTCTTATTTTTTAACACATCAGAGAAAGGAGAAGGAAAAAAGCCTCCTCTTTGTTCATTTTCCTTCTAGCACACTCATAACTTTTTTGAAGATTTGCTCCAAATAATTTCCTTGCTTGGCAACTGACTTGTACATATCTTCATGCCCTTATTGTTCAGCAACATGTGCCTCTGATATAGCTATTAGAGGTTTTTTAAATGAAGTAAAAACAAATAATATACATTTAAAAATATATACAGTATAAATATACATTGTAATAATATTTTTAAATAATTTGTATTGCTATCTTAAATGATTAACCTGCTGTATTTTAAAGATAAATACATTGATACTGAGAGACTGCATGACTCCAGTATCTAGTAGTTTCTGTACGTTACACAGATACTTTATAGGCCTAAAATGTGAGGACAGAAAACAGTTTTTCCATATTAAAAAATTATTTTAAGTCCAAATAAGGTTAAAACTTTTTAATGGATGGAATTTTCAGAAATCCTTGAGTCTTGTTAAAGAACGAAAGGCTTTTTTAGAAGATTCCCTTTCTGAAGTGGTGTTAGTCCCAAAGAGTCTATTAAGAGGGTGAAAACTGCCAGATTTGTTGGAAGATTTCTTTCTGTATGAGAGAGGTCAGAAATGGAAATGAACACTTTGTATCATTTCTAGCTGGCTGAGCAGGGATTATATCATGGAAATACTTCAGCTAGTACAAGATCATGGTAAGCAAGTGAACTGAGTTGACGAAGGCACAGAAAGGGTTCTTTTATTTTTTTAAAGCAACCACAAAGTGTTAACACCACAGAGTAACGAAATCCTCTTCCTCGTACAACACCTAAGTTCATAGGCTCTGTGCACAGCTGCTCAAAAGAAACTATTTCTCATGTTTGGTTCCGAAGCCACAGGATGTTCTTACACGTGTAACAATTACACAGTCTGTGCCTTCAAGACTTCCTAAACGTACAGGGAAGTGTCAAGGTTTTCCCAAAATCTTCATACAGGATGAAATCATTATTATATTTGGAAGTCAATTATTCTTTCTTATTTTTCAACAATGTCCCAAATTGTTATTAAAAATTTGAATTTCTCCGAGTAAATAGCAACTAATATTTCTAACTCAGTGATCTCAAACTGGATTTTTTTTTTTTTTAAATGAAATGTGGAAGTCTACTGCAGCACACGGGAAGGCTCAGTGTAACTCAAACTATTCTTTCCTTTTTTTTTGTTTGTAGTTTGATCCTTTATTGATTGAAAGCAAAACAGCAGCAACGGTTGTGCTAATGCTTAGTTCTCCTGAAGAGGAAGTTTTGGCCAAAGCATGTGATGCTCTGTATAAATTTGCATCAAAAGGTTAGTCTTTTTGCAATGAGCTTTCTTTGTGTTGCTTAGATTTTGATAGTATTTCACAATTTTTTATTTTCCTAGCACTGAAATCTTCATTTCATCTCAAAGGTCTCTGTCAAGGTTTTGAGAGTTTTCTGAAATATCTGTCAAACCTGTATTTGCAGTTATAAAGAAGTCCTGTGGTTTGTGTGAAGGAAATTTTTATCATTTTGTTGTAGAATTTTATATTCTGTTTAACTTATATTCTCTGTTTAATAGAGCTTGGTTTAGATATAACCTAGATCTGTTTTGTTACGAGCAACAGACCTGCATCTGGGAGGTATTAGTATACACTGGTAGCATTCTTGGTATAATTAATTTGTTTTAATATTAATTTCCATTTAATTTATGTTTTCTTTCAAAATCATGTTTTTATATGCTGATTGTTGTACTGATGGCAATTATCAACACTGATAAAGTTGTGAGAGAAGAGCTGAAGGCTTTGACAGTTGGCATGGGATCATTGGGTTCTGAAAGATGTTTATGTTCAGCTTATTATGGCAAGCTTGGCTGGGGGCACGCAACCAAATTTTGAATATGGGAAGAGAGAATTTGGACTGTTGGGAGACAGCTATGAACCGCACACCATAAACTCTTGTTGGCTCCTTTCCTGCTGTCCACAGTGACATATGGCACACTGGAAGAGGACAGATATTTAATTTTTCTGTTTCTACTAAATGAATAATCCTTTAAATTGTTAATGTAGATATTCCTGCAATCTTCCAGAAGACTAGGCTGTAACTTTGGAGTGTGGCACAAGAGAAGGAGTTGTTTTCACTTTGCAGTTAATTTGTTTCTTGAATGTTGCTAGTAAATTAAGTCCCATCCCTTAATAAAAAATAGTTCTTGTATTTTAATTGTGTTTTGGCCTGAGAATGAGGCCAGTTCTCCAGTTTCTCCTCACATTGCTCACTTGTAGCCAGAAAGGACAGGCATGGTTCATTAAAAAATGAATTATAAAGCTGTTGTGGGAACTGAGAATAGGAATAGGTTTTGGATTTTGTTTCTTGGGGTTTGGGTGGTTTTTGAGTGAGCAGAAACGAAGGCTGTAATCTCAATGAACAAAACGCTTCTGTTCTTTGCATGGCCTGAGCCTATTCAGCTACAAAGTGCTCCATTCTCAGAAGGTAGAAATCTCAGGTGGGATTTAATGATCCAAATCCTGGTAGTTGCTTCAGTTGAAGGGTAGTGCAGATCCACAGAATGAATTAACTGTTATTTTGAGGAAAATAAAATTGGGAGGCAAGAAAAGAGGAAAATAAAATTAGGTTCTTAATGATATCATTCACCTGTACTTCGCTGAATAGAAAGCTGTCTTTTGTACTACCGTTGCAGTCTCCAATAAATTAGTTGGGTGTCCAATAGACAGAAGCATTCTTTGCTTTACAAATGTGAATTAATCCTAGATACTGTTAATCCTTGATACTATTTGACACATGTTTATTTGCAGTATAGATTAGACGATCTCCCAAGGTCCTGTCCAGGCCTTTGTTCTTTGATTCTACAGTCCAATAAAAGATTGGTAGCTGGTTTACTTTGTTACATTAGAACTATGAGCTTGTTGCATTTTTACAGAACTTTTAACCTAATTACTCTTCAGGTGATGAAAACAAAGTGACACTTCTTGGTCTTGGAGCTGTGGAACGTCTGTATAAACTCATCTCACATGAAGATCCTATTGTACGCAGAAATGCCATCATGGTATTTGGCATCATGGCTTTTAATCGTAAGAGTCTCCATTTTTTAGTATTTTTCAATGTGTATGAGTGTGGTCATCAAAGCAATAGGTAACCCTTGTGAAAAAATCCTGTATTAACGGCCCAGAATAAAGGAACAAATTCAGCTAGAGTGAACTTCACTGATTCTGAAAAAAAAATTACAAGAGAAGTTAATTTTCCTCCAACCCTTATTTTTGTTTTGACGGGGCCAAACTGAAACAGTTTTGTACTGGAATTATGTCTATCAGGGAAAGCCTGACTACCTATGATTCCCACCAATGTGGGCATGACACACTCTTCTCTTTTACAGAAGTTGGAAGGGAAGGATAAAGTAGTATTTATCATCTACAGAAAATGCTATGGTTAAATACCAATTGTTACTTGAGGCATTAGTGTAACTACAGTGATAAGGGAGAAAACGTGTTAAATTAAAGTAGCTAACTCAAGTATTGATGGCAAAAAAAGCCCTGAACTATCAAGCATTGGCATGCGTATTTACCCAGCTTCTTTGGCTGCTGTAAATGTTTTGTTATCTGTATCTGAGCTAGTGAAATTCAAGCGGTCTTGAGTCTCAGAGACATTGCATTCACAGCAAGGTAATGTATCTACTGTAGCCATACCATTATTAAATGATTTAACCACAGTATATGCAGATTTTCTTGTACCTTTTTATAAGGTGAGAATGAATGTATTACATCCATGCTGGGTGGCTGAGTGCCAAACGATCAAGCTGCAGTGAGTGGTATGTGGACATACCTGAAGATGAAAGAATAAGTGATGTAAGGCTGAGTTTCAGTGGCTGTTATTTTTACATTGCTTTAGCAAGCTACATCTAATTAATACAATTAATCAGGTCTTATTTTGGTAGATGTTCTACCCAGTTGTCTTCCATGGTGATATCCTAACCACTATTTAAGTCTTTTCATCAACTGCTACCTGCTTTTCATGTTGCATTGGACTTTATGCTCTTTATCTTACTTTCAACTCAGCATTAGCATATAGTCATTCCCTCCAGACCTTGGCTTCCAATGGTGCTGCACAAGTGTGGATTTGAATGACTGAAGATCTTCCATTTATATTCACATCTTAATTATTTTTGTTCTTTTTCCTACATTTCAACACTATAAGTGTTGATAGTAACAACACAGCCCTGTAAGATCACATGAAGTCTGTCCCAAATAATGTTTTTTGGTTATTCTATCCAGTGGTTGTGGTTTTGCTAGTTTGCCACTGACAACAAAAAAATGCATTGTGAAAGTCTTTACTGTGATTTTAATAAGACCTATCATGTTTTCAATTTGCAATGTGGGCTGTGATAGCATAAAATTAGGAAGTCATGGTTTGAAAATTAAATAATGGAAGGATTGCTTTCAGTTTGATAGTTTTAACCACAAATAATTTTATCTGTTGGGGTGTGACTTCTTTGACAACTAAAACTGAGAAATATTTAATCAGAACCTGCTAGATGCAAGTATTTTGAATAAAGTTTCAATGACGTGTTGAGGAACTTCATATATCAAATGTCAAAGAATGTTGTGGTACTTTAAAATCTCCTGTATGCTTTCAGGTCCCATTACAATCTTGGTATAAATTCAATTGTGTGTCATTCTCAGTCAGATCTTTTTGTCACTCAGGGAGTAACCATAAGTACATCCCCCTTGGAGCAGAATCTGTTTCTTTACTCAGCCAAGATTGCCAAACGAAAGACTTCATATTTGTATTTATTTCATTGTAGATGATGTCAAGAAGTTACTGAGGGAACTGGATGTCACAAATTCACTTATATCACAGCTGGCACCGGAAGGTAGCTTGCAGTATTCATTCCTTGTGCAAAAACACACTCAGAAATAATTTATGATTGCCATTTCATCGGACAATTTCATAAAATCTTCCTTGTAACTTATGATTTGTCATACTACATGTTAAATAGGTAATTGCTTTTATAGGAGTTGCTCTGTTACTCACTGAGTACAGATGGAGCAACATGTTTATGGAGATGTCAGGTGTGATTAAGAGCTATTTTTTATTGACTTCAAATAATATTTTAAACCACTGGATTAGTGTTCATATACTGTGCTGAATAAAACTTGGTCAAAATATTTCTCTTTTTTCCCCATAGAAGATGTAGTTATCCATGAATTTGCTACTCTGTGTCTAGCACATATGGCTGTTGAATATACTACTAAAGTACAAATATTTGAGCAAGGTGGATTAGAACCACTTATCAGGCTGCTAGGTAGCCCTGATCCTGATGTTAAGAAGAATTCAGTTGAATGTATCTACCTCCTGGTGCAGGTAAAGTTTGTTGTTGTTGTTGTTTTAAATTACAGAGGCAAATAAGCACTCTCCCCCCCACCCCCGCCATCGTCAGTGGGGTTAATAATTTTAAAATATTTGGTTCCTTTACTCTCCAGTGTTCATCAATGTATTTGAAAACATTACACCCAACTCCTTGATTGTTACATTAGTTATTAATATCACTGATTTGACTCTAATTCTATTGAACTTAGTGCAATTATCCATGCTGTACAGCAATGTGAGATCAGATGCAGATATTTTTAATTAACTATGAATTTGTTTTCTTAGTTGGAAAATGTTAATCTCGGTAATGAGAGTTATAACCTGTCTGTCCAAAAGATTGGAATAATCCTGTAAGTTAAAGAACTAGCAATTGCATTGTGCCTTGTTTTGGCCAGCAAGTCCATAGTCACAATTTTGAACATCTTTTTAATGATAGGTGAATGCTGTCAACAGCTACTTTCCATACTGGGAGGAATGGGTTTGTTATTGGCTACTTTCACACTCAGCACTAATGTCATCCATATGCTGCTTAGCAAAAGAATGGTGCATTTGTATGGCAGTTCTCTTCCATGGCTTATGCGAATCAATTCAATAATGAATTCAGTTTATAACTCTATCTCTTTTGGGGCATCAGAGCATGTCTATTCAGAATCGCATTTTACTCTTTCTCCTTTTTTACTATCTCGCTGTCTTTGTTGCAGGGTATATCTGGATAACTGCACCTGGTGCTTGCTTATATTGATAAGGATAATTGCATGCTGCACATGTGCAATAAGCTATTTAAAAGCAAATTGTAATTTATTTATTTATTTTTCTATTTTAATATAATCCACTACTGTCTTTTTATTAAGCTGCATATACACTGTTTAAAGTTGAAATTTTAAATTGTCATTTTATAATTACTAAAACAAAAGAAGATATAACCAGGCAACCACGGTAGAGTGTGAAAACTATTTTCCCCCCCACTGAGGTAAATAAAAATGGTGAAACTAAATTTTAAAAACTTTCTCAAAGAAACATGTATGTTGAGGCAAACATGGCAAAACCAAGAGTAAATAGACTTCCTTAGACAGGACTAGATTCTGTAGTGTGTACTTCAGTCATGCAAAAAAAAAATGGAATTTAAGACTGGTGGGGCTTGATTATATTCAGTTTGATTCTTAACTGAAAAGAAAGAACTGCAAGTTCTGGAATATTGACTATTTTTGTATGTTTGAAGTCAGATTTTTGGTGTTTTCTGTAAAGTCAGGGATTGATATACCGTTGTATTGTCTATCACTAATGTTCTTTGTTGAATATTTTACTGCAGGATTTTCAAAGCCGTGCTGCAGTTCGTGCACTGAATGTAATTCCACCCTTGCTGGAACTACTGAAATCTGAATACCCAGTTATTCAGTTGTTAGCCCTTAAAACCTTAGAAGTAATTAGCAAAGACAGAGAAACCAGGATAATACTGCAAGAAAATAAAGGATTAGATTGTCTTCTGAATATACTGGAAACCAATGTACAGTTTACTTGCCTTAAAAGTTTTTTGTTCTTGCTGCTAATGTTTATGTGACTAATGAGAAATATTATTCATGTTATGGAAGAGTGATAAAAGAAGAAAGCTCCTTACTTGGAGCTAACCAAGATAGAAATAGGATAAGCTAGGATACCTAGCTTGCTAAGAAAGGGAGCAAAGGGATTCACCAAAATGTTTATATTTGTTTTATTGCTTTATTGCTATTAGTAATACTGTTTTGCATTTACTGTCCATTTCTCAAACTGTTGTAAATATCAGAAAAATTCACCATATAGCTTTTTATACAATGTTTTCCCAAAATTTTTTATTATATGCTGAACTCTGGTGCAGGTTCCTAGTTCGAACACTGATTTTTTTTCTGAATTTACTTTGATATCATTGGCCTTAAAATGTAATTTCCTATCTTGGAAATTTAATTGTTTCTGTCATTATGAGACCCGTTTTAGTGCTTCTTGAGTTCAAATGTCACCATGGGGAATATAATGCATAGAGAAATTTGTGAAGTTTTTTAAATTTTAAGATGACAGGTCCTGTCTGAATACCTGCTTAACCCACTTTGATATAAATGAGAGACTTTTGGGGTATTTACTGTTTTTGATAAATTGTGTTGCTTCTTAAGACACATCAAAGAAATTATACAAAAAATATGAGTATGAAAAGATGTACTTTGATATAAATAAACTGTCCAAAAGAAAGTTATGACAATTACCCTACAAAGTTAAAAGCCAAAGATATTTTAATCCTGATTTGAAGGTTATTTGTTTGGGGTTTTTTCCTTATTAGGAATTCAGCGATCTACATGTGGAAGCTCTTGCCGTGTTGGGAAATTGTCTGGAAGATGTGCATACTCTGCAACTGATTCAGCGGACAGGAGGCCTTAAAAAGCTACTTTCATTTGTAGGAGTCTCTACTGTTCCTGATATTCAGAAGAATGCAGCAAAGGCAATTACCAAAACAGCTTATGACTGTATGTGACTTTTAAAAAATCTGTGCACATGAATTTGATTATGAAGTAAATTTTCATCCAGAATGAGGCCGTCTTATCTGGTTGAGGGTAGTACTTGTGCTGAGGAAAACACTGGCAGGAATGAATTACAGTGATGAATCTTGGCAATTAGAGCAGCAATTGGATGCTAGGCTATCTATATATGTATGTGAAAATGTTAAGATTTTGTATCAATTTATTTTTAAATGTAATATATTCTTGCAAAATGCTGTTCTTAAAAAGGAAAATGGAGCTCTGAAAATAGGATCTTTGTTTTCTTTAGTGATGCCAGGTAACTGCCATCTTAAGCCACCTCTGCTGGCATTATTTCTCGTCGGTATCAGTTAAGACTTAATCGCAAACTTACTTCCTTTTGCATACAACTGCTCGTCTAAATGTCAGGCAATTTCAAATACAAATTCCTTTAACAGGGACATGAAAAAAAGCCTTTCAAATGGCTTGCAGATTAATATTCCCAGTGGAGTTAAATAGTTTCATTGTCATCTTTTTATAATTATTCATCCTATAGTTCTTTTTATACGCTTTTCTGGAATTCACCAAGGAATTCTGCATTAGGCAGAACATGCTCATCACTTTTGCCCACAAGGATGCTCTTTAAATAAATCTACATTTGAAATTCCTTCCATACATTGGTTTCTGAGTTGCAACATATGCCTAGTAGAGCTATATAACAAAATGCAATGTAAGAAATAACATACTTCTGTCTATAGAAGATTTTAATTCTGTCAAGGGATTTTGATGACAGTAACTATGACAGTAGAGCTTAAATATTTCATTCATATTTCTATAATCTCATGGTTGAATCATGGCTTTAATTTATGTGTATTTTACAAATATGTTATCTAATTTAATACATGTCTAAAATCTCTCCTTTCTATAGTATTTCAGACCTCCTTTCTTCTCTCCCCATCTTATCTTTCCAATTCTTTTTTCACCTTCCTTAGTTTGACATCCTGAGTATTTGTAATTATTTGGATTGCAAATGACACATGAAAAGAGTGGAGTCGACCTTTCCTAATATTCTGTGGGTTTCTGTATGCTTCTACCATTATCTGTTGGAAGCTTTGCAAGTCACTGAAAATTATTTTCATTAATGTTTAGGTATCAAAGATAGGAAGGGACTTTCTTATGCCAGTATTTTCTTTGTGTATTTTCCTGTACTGTTATTTTATTATGCTACTTAGGACTGTCGGTATCATTTTTATAGTCCTGTGACAGGGTTGTAAGTAGTACGCTAAGCAGATTTATATTTGCTCCTACTACTTTCTACTGCGTATTACTCCTTTTTCATATTTATTTTCAAATAAGCATAGCCTTCTTTTCCTTTCTCACACCTTTTTCAGTTTTTCTGGCCTAATATTTTAGCAGCTGTTAGTAGAAGTGTATCTGAATACAACATTTTTAAAACACAGTGGCAAGAGCTACACATAATATATTACAGTACTGCCTATGATCTTATATCATGGGATGTTACCGTCAGTGAAGATGCATCTTCTTGTCATACTTCTTTACAAATGGAGTCAATGTGGTTTCATTATAAAGGTTTGCTCTCTTCTTCAGCCTATGACAATTGGTATGGATGCAGCAAGCTGGGAAAATAGATCAAAAGAAGATTTAAAATATTTGCTTCCAAGCTGTAGAATTTTGGTGACAACCAGTTAGACAAAGGGCAGCATGTTTTACTGGTGCAGTGGAAAACACAGTCCAGTAAACTTGCTGCTCAACATGGCCCCCAGAAGTATTGAATTTATTTCAGATACATAGAGCTACTGGTCTAAAGTCAGCCTTCCAGTGGAAAGAAAAGTGACATTGGGGCCATTATAAGAAGTAGTCCAAGTGCAAAAAGAAAACAGAAATTTTTGCAGTTCCTGTTTGTTTGGATCCTGGTTGTAAATATACTAAACAGCCTATCCAAACTGCAATGCTAATGTATGCTATACTAATACTTGCCTTGATGTAAATCCAATATAATACAACACAGCTCTAAATTCTTTTATGACTTTTTCATTAGATTTTCAATAGCCATACAGTAGCCCACATTCTTCAGGTTTGATAATCGTGGTTGCATTTTACAAACATTTCCTGCATACTTGAGAATACCACTTTTCATTGAAATGAAAAACTTAATTCTGCTGTGACAGAAAATGTAACTATCTGGTTTTTTTTAATCCTGGAAGCTGAGTATACAGCAGTGTCTGGTTTTGAAATTATTGTTGTTGACAGATGGAATTTAGGGGTATTTTTCCTGATAGATGTGATCATAGCAAACAGTTTTGGTTTATGCCCCTTTCAGCCCTTTGGAAAGGGATTCCTGTAACTTGTTGTTGTTATAAGACAGATGTATCCCTTAAGAGCTATTCTCAATTTCAGGATAAATTACATGGTACAAATACTATATTCAATTTTAAATAGCATCTTTAGGATGCTGCTCTGTTTAAGTAAATTAAAATTGATCATATTTCTATACATAATCATTATCCTTTTGCCCCTGAAAATTTGTTGTGTTCTGTAACATAATTTTGAATTTAATATATTAATTTAACATATTTAATTTAATATATTAATTTATCAATGGTTTTATTTTGTATGCTCAGAATTACAGTGGTGAGTTTTACTGTGATTTCCTTCTTGCCCAGCAAATAATGCAGTCATTTCAGAATGCAAAATATAATTTAATGCTATAAATTATTGAATATCTGTGAGTGGATTATCTGGACTGTTGATTAAGAAGGGCCTGACTTTCTCCTGACAATGCCAGACACACCAGCAACAACAAAATGCTATGGAGTGTGTATGGAGAAAGTGATGATCATGCTCACTCGAGTTTTGCTTCACTCTGCCAAACTTCTGGTTTGAAGCTCTCCCCGTTCTTTACATGTATCTAAATGCAAATCTTTTCAAAAGGGAGCATACTAAACAGGCTCTGTAGCCTGATTAACATATGCTTTTTCATAATATGGGGTTTTATTTATCTGGGTTATCTCAACTCAAGATCACTGACAGGTCATGATATTATTTAACATTAACTTTTTTTCATTTGAAATTGGTATAAATAATTCCATAAGGTGATGACAGTGAGCTGAATAGGTAACCAACAGAACTCTGACCATGATTTTGGGGTAAGAAGGGGAAATAGGAAAATATATGAAAAACAAAGGTTGGCTCATGATGGGATCAATGCATGAAAAACTGGACAGAAGTGTTAATACTTCAGACTCTTTTAGTTGGGTGTGCCTCAGCGTTTTACTTCGTGTTAAATCAATGTATTCAAATTACTTAGGGGTCAAGAAATTAATCACTGTAAATATGGTGTTGGCACTGACATGAGAAGTGTTTAAGTACAAAGGATGCTTTTGAATTGTACATTCTTTTTTTTTTTATAGTAAAAGCCAAAGGAAACAATTCATACAAACAGAGAGAGGATCAGCAGAAAATGATCATCCCTGAAGTAGAATGGGCACCTGGATCTTAAAATATTAATAATTTTCATCTATCTGTCTAGCTAGCTAAATATAGGTGCATACTGTTTACCATAAATCCAAATCCAAAATCTGTTTTCCACATTATTGGAAAAGTCTTTATTCTGTTTAAAATATTTTAAATTACTATTTTCACTCATATTTCACAGAGGCATAAATTATCTTTAAAATTAAATGCTTACCCATCATCATAACTGCCTTTAAAAGCAAGAATAATTTTAAAGAAAACCTGTGTAGTAATAAGTAACTGGCTGTACAAGAACCAAATTGCTGAGGCATGAAGAACCTCTAGAGATCATTATTAGGGATTATGGACTACTTTGGCAAGCAACAGGCCAGCGGCATACTTGATTACTTGTCAAAACGGTCTGTAATCCCAATTAAGGCCTTCTCTTGAGAGCTGGCTGATACGCATCAAGGTTGTGGCCAACGTTCTGCTGGCACTTGAAATCCTCCCTGTTTTATTTGTTGCATCTTCTGTTTTGTGATTTCAGTTGTGTATCTCTGATGATCCTAAAAATATTTAAAATTGAGCTAGAGAGGAGAAAATGGCTAGCCGTCTCATGTATGTGCATTGAGTAATTTCTGCCATAACTAGATTTTCAATCAAACTTTATTTTCATTAGCTTTGTGGACTTCTATTTGTTTACTTTTATTCATTACAGATTCAGTTTTATTTAAAAGAATACTTCTGATATTTTTCTTTCTTTTTTAAATTTTTTATTCGTAAGACAACAGTCCAAATAAGGGAATGATCCCTCAAAGCATTAGTAAGCACCGGTAAAATTTCCAAATGGGTCAAAGTCCTAATGTCTTCTCAGTTCCTAAATTTCTTTGATACATTCAAAAATTTTACCATGTAGATATAACTTCAAGCATGTAATTAATCCGCTTTAAATTATGCGTATGATTAAATGTTTATTGACCCTCGTAACTATAGAGTTCTATGCTGTCCTGTGCCTTTCTGGCTGAGAAAGTCTCACCCAGGGCTCTTTCTAACAAACACCTGCACTCCTGATTTAATCCATTTTGGGATGAGTGAGTTTATTAGTATAATTTTCAGATGTCTGTAGATACTTTGTAGACACTCTATGTTGTTACTTGTGTAGAGGAAGGGAACATCTATGTCCTTCCTTAGCTGCTGCAGGTCATTGTATTGTAGGTCAGCGAACCCTGTGTCCCCAGGCTAAAATATTAAATTGAAATTCTCTGCAAAGTGTGAACTAATTAAGAACTGCAAGCTGTACAGAATTTAAAATTCAATTTTTAACACCTCTTGCCTTTTTTTGGCTACTGTAGTATGTTAACTGGTACTCCACCAAGTTCAATTCTACATTTACTAGTATGTTCTTCAATTTTATGCATTTGGACTTCATTAGCATAAACTGAAGAGAGCACAATCCTGAGTAAGTATGATCTGTTGAATTGGAAAAGCTGTTTTCATCAAGTCTCTATGCATCCTGTGGTTTTACGTCACATAGAGAACAAACTTTGCATTCTGTTGGGCTATGTACGTTTAAAGCTGTATTTAATAGTCATCTTTTGGGCTTGATTCAGAGTTCACTGAAGTCTAATGGGTTTTGGATTAGGTCCTTTGTGCACATTTCTTTATTGCTGGTGACTCTGTTACGAAAATATTTCCATTTCCATGGTATCAAAAGCAAGCGTTATGTTGGAAACAACTATATGAAATCAAATTTGTGTCCTTTCACTGATCTGGAAAATGAATGCAGGTTAATGCTATTGTTCTTTTTCTTTTAAAGCTGAAAACAGAAAAATCTTAAATGAGGAAGAGGTTGAGAAGTGTCTCATAAACCTTTTGGAAATTGATAATGATGGAGTTAAAGTTGCTGCTTCCCAAGCAATTTCTGCCATGTGTGAGAATTTAGCTAGCAAACGTGCATTTGGACTCCAGGGTAAGTAAGGTGGGAAGGGATGATCTGAGAATCTGTGCTTTTCCTTTTATAAGGAACATATTATAATTTTTCAAATTGCCATGGTTTATTTAAAGGTTCATGTATACAATTATTTCTTTCAAAGGGATTCCCCAGCTAGTACAGTTGCTAAGCAGTGACAATGAAGAGGTAAAAGAAGCTGCAGTGACAGCATTAGCTAATTTGACAGCAGCCAGTCCTACTAATGCAAGGTGAGTCTTCAATAATTAAATTATTATTTAAAACACTAATCTGAACAAAAGTGATAATATTTTTATTTTTAAAGAATGCCTCATCTTGTCCTTACCCTACAAGGCAGATCTGTTTGAATTGGACTGTAAGGCACTTTTTGGTGCTTAGGAGTCATCTGGAATAAGTTGGTTCTCATCAGTGTTACAAGAGTTACACTATCTCTACTAACTTTTGCTTTATCAAGGAAAGGTATGAAGCAGATGTAATGAAAGCAGAGATATAAATCATGTTTTGAAGGGAACATATGAAGAAAATATGCCTCATAATCGAAGACATTCTATGTCAGGTATTTTTTGAAAATTCAAAATCAGTAAGGTATCCTTTAAAATTTGATGGTTCATGCAACTTTTTTGACTAATTTAAACTCTTTGAAGGAGATAGCACTCAGATATTCTAAGTATTGTCATTGTCTGTCTTTTTTTTTTCCCAAGTAATAGAGAATGCTCATAGTGCATTCTCTAAAAGAAAAGAAGTATAACTTCAGTATCCAGAATAACTGGTTAGCTGACTGTAAGTTCCAAAATAATTGTATCAACTAAATTCTACTGTCAGTTGCAGAGTTCTGTTATCCCAACTCTATTAAAAGTTCTGTTCAGGGAAAAGAAACAGAGCAGTCTGACGTATATGAGCAATCACATGTAACTAACAAACCGTAAAATAAAATTCCTTAAAAGTTTCCTGGAATATACTCAAGGAAGTTGTAATCCATTCATAGGCACTCTTTGAAGTGAAAAAGTAAAATAACTCACCAAATAAATTATTTGTTTCAATTTATTGATTCAGCTCTAATAGTCACCAGTATTCACTTAATGTTACCAGATGGAGCCATAATTTGACACAAGAGAATAATATTCTGTTCTCGGATTCAAATAGTAGATTTTTTTGTCTGATATTCTGCTCTCCTCATGTGTGTGACTCTTCAGTTGGTGTCAGTGGGAGTCATACACACATAAAAAGAGCACAGTACTAGAGTCTAGGGGTCAAACTTTCAGCTCCGCTACAGCTGTTTTTCGTAGCACAGCCCTTTGAGGTTTCAGATTGTGAAAAGGGAATCTCCGGAGAGTTTTGAGTTGGTATAACAGCTTATGCCAACTCATTCAGGTTTTTTTGCCAAGGAGATAGTCAGGACATTGTTTAGCTCAACTGCTAGAACAATTCTCTGAGACCTCAGGCAGGGAAATAGCTGTCTCTGTTCCTCTGCATTATGATGGAGTCCGTATTTATTTCTTGCTGGGCAGAGTCAGGAAATTGTAAAGGTGGCTTACATATACTTCTCTCTCTTTGCAATCCAGCTCCAAGTACAATATAGAAGCACCAGATAATCTAATCACAGGTCTTCTGTGAAAATCAGGAAGCAATAATTTACATTAAATATGTATATTGGATGAATGCCATGTGACTATATAATTACTTCAAAGCTTCATTTCTAAATCAAAACCATTAATAAGGCATAGAAGGGTCCAAGTGTGACTATGATCTATAAATTAATATATAGAGTTGAACCCTCAGCTGATACAAATTGGTATAGTTCCAGCTCACTGACTGAGTATCTGGCCCATATTTATTTTACATTCACGTAATAGGAAAAAAAACAGTTTGGAGAAAAAGCATTCCAGATTGAGTTACCATAATCATATTTCATTCTGGGGTATTTTGTGTGTGTGTCTCGTAAACCACTGAAAATAAGTATATATATAATGAAGATGTTGATATACTTTTATAATTATGTGACTTTGCTGTGTAATTATATTGACAATATTCTGGTCCCAAATGAGACTAATGAGACTAGTGCCCTTTTATTGATTATATATTAGATTCTTGTTATAAACCCTCAAAGAATATTAAATCATAAAGCTAGTAGTAGCAGGTAGACCTTATGTGGCAAGAACAAAATGGCTACAGTAAAGGGGAACACTATTTACTATAAATGTTTTCACTTTTTAACGGCCAGCCAAAAATTCAATCTTGTTGAACTCATATACGTGTTCTGCCATATTCCATTTCATGAGAATTTTTGCATGTATTATATTGATTGAAGGATGTGTACCTTGCCCTTTCACTTTGTACAGTGTATATCACAGAATGTAAACAGAGTACAAGACACTGCTATTTTTGCTGGAGATTTGTTGTTCTTGTTAGGAATATTTGGTCAAGAAATGTTGTCTGCTTTTCATATAATATGGAAAAAAATACAAGTTAAAACAAATTGTGTAATTAAGGGTCCCACAATAGCTAGCTCATAAGGATAAAGTCTTCCATTGATTAATAACACAGAACAGCATAGGCAATGGGCAATACTTACCCCCCACTAATGTATATTAACCTTGACCTTTAGGTGCTTCCCCACAGCAATGAAAGGCTAGTTCTATACCCCTATCCAATCAATCCTTTGTTTCTCAACTGAGACAGCTAATAAAGGTGTCAAATATGGTGGAGGTTTTGTAATTAGAACACCTGTTCACGATGATTGTCATTTCGCACAAGTCCCCAAGCAACCACGATTTGGCAAAAATAAATAAATTCATGAATGACTCTGTCCCCCATAGTATTTTAACCAAAGATCTAGAGCAGAAGAGAACATGAATCCCATACCAACAGTTTGAGTTTTCAGGTTTACTGGAAAACAACCATTTTCAATATGATCTCTACCAGAACACATAAAAATTACTATAAATAACTTTTAAAATATTTCAGCATTTAAGCTTTTGCTGCAGAGCTGATGTTGTGTCATGCTTCAGTAGCATACAGGAAAAAAGTACGGTGGTCAAATGCCTCATTAGTTTACAGATTGACACCCCCAGATGATGCTTTTATCAGAATTTTATCACAAAGTAATGATAGAATTTTAATGCTGCTGTATATGGATAATAAATTCTTTGTAACCTTGTTAATAATTAGGCTAAATAAAAATAAAATTGCAAAGTATACTGCAGTGTAAAAGCCCATGTATTTACTCTAACATATGATAAAGAAATTTTGGGATATTACTATGTGTATAGCTCTGAGGCCATCCTTGATATATGCGTCTGAATTTGTTTCTGTGAGTCTTCTCTGGAAGACTTCTGGGAAGAAGAGAATTATGTTCAGCTGGGTATTTGCATCCACTTCACATTTTTTAATCCAGAACACTAACTTGCTTTATTGAAAATTGTATACAGTTATATGGACAGCAGAATGCCATTTTAAAGAATCTGTGAAATCTGTCTGGTTTTGATGTGTCCAAGCATTGGGAAATGTAGGCATAGTCACTTCAATAATGTATATTATGCACGAATTGAAAAATTACACAAAAAGAAGCAGCAGTGCCATCTATTGGACAGAAAAATAAATTAGTCTGTGCTATACAACTAACTACAGAACAAACGTTTTATTTCAGCCTCTATTTTTTCCCATTTAAAGTATAACCAATTATTTTCGCTTTTCATGTATTTAGGATAAGCTAATCATGTTAAATATAAATATGATATTAGTTCGAAGTTACACATAGAAATAAGATCTCAAATTAGTCAGACGTTAATTTGACCAGCTCTTTTCTTCAGTATTGTCATAGCAAAAATGCCATTTCTAATAGCTGTCTTCATAAATCTGGCAATGTCTGAATTCTGGGCACCTAATGGAGTTACCACTAAAGAAAAACATATGCTCTGAAATTTAGAGCTTTGTACTGGACATGAAAACTAATTAACAGCCTCAATAATATTTGTCTTAAATTGTTTATTTTAAGTGCAAAATTTATAGCATTCAGTTAGAGTTTGGTCTGGGGGAAAAAGGAAAGGGATGTTTTTTGTTCAGCTGTACTAAGGGCTGCAGGAAATTATGGTACACGACAGACTTATGATCTGGCAGAATATTTCTCCTGGGGTTTATAATTAGTGTCATGTTATATATTTCTAAGTATTATATCTGGATTCAAGATAGTAAAATGTCATCCCAAAAATTGCAAAGTCAGCAAGCTTGATGTTATTTAGTTTTCTAATTCTTCAATTCTTCACAGGAATCAGTGGACCTATTTACATTAGCAAAATTATGTCCATGTAGGTAGTTACAGGCGTAATCACAGCATCTGAATGTGTGCTTTCTCCTTTGTATTAAGATTTTCAAGATTTGTAAGTAGGTTGGGGATAGGAAGGTAGTTTGGGAAGTCATTGGTTATGGGCAGTGCCCAGTGAGGAGAAAGTGAGTTGTTCCCTTGACTTCAGTGGGTGTTGCATCTATTCCAAATTGAAATTCATATACTGATCTAATGACCCAAATACATCCTCAGTCTATTCTGTGTGGATAATGCTCACCTGTAGTGAGAGTCTCTCACCTTCTTAAATGGAGATTTTCAGTATCCACAACAGATTTTTTTTTTTTTTAAGATGGGTATGGCTGTCAAGGAATAAATTTAAAGAATGTCCAGTTTCCTTAACATTTCAAATTTTGTTATTATCATTAGGAAGTAATGATTATTGCCATTAGGTAGTAATATCACCAGCTAGTAATCTTCCCCATTAGAAAATGGGAAACTTAATCACAGCTTTTCTCTTTCAAGACTGTAGATGGAACCTAATTCACATAAATGGATCAATATTGAAGTGTCAGTATTATATAAGATAATAAATTTGCATGACTATATGTGTTATTTTATGAGAACAGGAAGAAAAATTTCTAGTACATGACAGCTACATTTAAAAACAGAAACAGGTAATAATCCATTGTATATTTTTTTTAATGGTTTAGTAGTTCTTCTTTATAACATAAGTTCGTGTTTCTGAAGGAGGGAATCAATAACAGAATGCCACTAGCTGTATTGTACAAAGGTAATATGTTTTAATACTGACCCCTAGTGACAGAATTATATTTTTGAGCTACTGTGCTGCAAGGTAAAGGGATTTTGTTGGGTTTTGTGGTTTGTGTTGTTATTTTTTACATTAGCGCCCATTCTGCTGAGCCCTATACAAATACAAACAGTTAACTCATGCCATGAAGAGATTCCTATTTTGACTTTCTTTTACTGTGTATCCATAGCGTGAAGGGTGCTTTCTAATGAAAAAAGACAACATGGTCATTACCCAAGACCTCACAAGCTTTTCCTTACAAGTTACATATTGAGTTCCATTGAAAACTGCAAAATGTTTTATGGTAAATTTCTCCCTTGGCAGAAGAGCTGAGTCAAGGCCTAATGCTGGAAAGTTGTTCAGAAATGGGTTCGCACTATGACTTTAACATCACATCAGATGACTGATACGCAACCCATGGACCAGCTGTTGGTTTTGTCTCTTAGATTTGTGCAGATGTGGCTATGGAAAAGTCCCTCTATAGGCTCAGACGCTGTAACTGCATTTTGTTCCCAGTACAGCTCTTCTTTCACAAAAAATTTTGCTGTGTATTTCCCTGTTTGATTGTTGTTTTTTTAAACTCTTGTTGCCTATCAGGGGTTATATTGAAGACAGACACCAATACAGAGCATTCATCTCTATCTAATGCAAATCTCATGTCATAGCATCCTAAGTGCATGACTACCTAAGTGTATCCAAAATAGTTTCAGACAGAAAACAGAACGCAGAACGCTTCTAAATTACTTCAGTATAGTGTGAAGTAATTTATTTCAAGTGTATATAAGGGAATTGCAGGTTTATGGCTGATCACAGCAGAACAGAATTAAGTTTGCATGAATTTAACCTGTGCACTGACTGTGGCATGTTGTCTAGTTGGACTGTCATATACATAAGGGGGTAAAAATAAGCTTTCACAAGCAACTTTAAACCTTTTGACTTGCAACCTCAGTAATTTTATCTTAACATAGTAGTGTATGTGTACTTTCTTAGAGATTTAATTTTAAGAGAGAAAAATAAAAGCATAAGTTTCTCCACTCTGAATCATCATAAGAGCTTGAACCTTTAGCAAAACAGATTGCTGTCATTTGAGGTAAGTTCACAGTTGTCCAGAAAAGACTTATCCGGAAGTGAAAGATGGGGTCAAGTTTCACAGTCAGAGTACTATTTGTAGAGAGACTGACTTGGCACAGCTTTTGTGTCCTTCCTCAGCTGGTGCTTCCAAAGATGAAGAGGAGCCACTGTCTCCTCAGTCCCTGTGTTCAGATGAGTTGTTGTGGGAACCCTGCATTGGCTCTTTCTTTCCTTCCCTTACACCTCTGAGAAGGCTGCTCTGGCAACTCCTGAATGTTCCCTGTTACTTTGTTTTTGTAACAATGTGGATTCCAGATTCAACATTTGTGCTGAGTTACTGATTTTTGCATGCACTGCTTCTTGGATCAGAAAAAAAAGAGAGGGGGATAGTATCTTTTTCATGAGCTTATCCTGGCTGAAGCTACGTGGGATCTTTAAGGGGCAAAAAGGCTTTCTATTGCTGAATTTCAAGCCTTTCTCCTAGAAAAAAAAAGTCAGAAATGTGTCAGAAATCCTTTATAAAGGTTTCAAATAATATTGTAATTGAAAGGATCAGATATCATGGATAGATAGTTACCAATGCCCGTGTAATATTTTAAATTAGGTATACTACAGTTTTAGAACCGAGAGCTTTGTAACTCTGTCAGATGAGTTCTAATGACAGACATTAGAAAATCTCTGTGTATTTCTAAATGAGAGTCAGGTATTACAGCCTCTGCTAACCCAGACAGTTTAAGGTTTTATTGCTTCCAGATCGTGAGGTTTATTGAGGTTTGGGTTTTTGATGTTTTAACAAGGTACTTGTCATTAAAAAATAGGAATAGAGGGTTCAGTTCCTGAAATGAAAAATGAATATCGTTTGTTGATATCATCAATATTTTTATTGTAGCACAAAGGGGCCCCAAATTGTAGATCAGAGTCTCTTGTGCTAGATTCCTGTACTCAGAATAAAAATACTGACATTAATTTCCCTTGTATAGTGAAGAAAACGTAAGTAATATTAGTCTTAAATAAAATAGGAGTGACTATATACAACAGTCAATTGCTTTTGAAAATAATTAAATCGCAAAATGAAATTTTTGGTGAATGCAGAAAACATTTATTGGAAGTGATTATTCTGATGGCATAACAAGGCAAATGAAGAATACTAATACATTTAAGGGATAAGAAGGAATATATTTCTTGAGGTTTTTCGAACTTCTGGTTATGATATTCTTTCTCAGTCAGAAACTATGTAATAGAGCTGGGTCAAAAATGCCTTGTGTGAAAAAGAAGTCATGCGATTTAACACAGACAGAGTTGATTTTTAAAAATGTGTGTGTAATTAGATGCATAATTCTTATGCATAATTTACATGCAATTATGTATGAAAATGAGATATGCACCGGCATAAATGGCTAGCTAAGCACCTCACACACAATCACAGTAATTTTGCACAGAAATTAAACATGCAGTTGCAAATACATTTGGAAAATGAAGTCCATAAGGAGTCCAATGGCCTTTGTGAGGAGGAAAAATTTGAATTTTTTCTGAGCAGAAATTGTGTTAAATCCTCAGTCAGAAGAGGGGAAGTAAACAGCATAGATGTGAATAAAAATATAATTTAACATAAGCCAGTTTTTGTTCAGTTGTGGTAGAAGCAGCAAAACCAAGCATACTTTACCATTTTTATGAAGTGTCAATCTCACTAGTGTAAATTAAGCACAATCCAGAGTAAACAGTGGTGTGAAGTTGCACCACTGCTCTTCCCCTCTATCTCCTCTCCATGGGAGGTTGCTTAGGTTAGGGGCTTGGGGGGCAGTCTCGGTGGCTTCTGTCAGTGCTTTGAACACCGATAGTTGCTTTCTCCATTCTGCTG
>NW_009230657.1:37675-38161 GCF_000690835.1 Fulmarus glacialis
AGCTGGCTGGAACATTCCTTATGCACTAAGGGAGTGAATAATCCGTTATCTTTCTTGCCATGGCTAGGAGGCTTGGTCGGGGACCAGAGCTATTAAGCTTGATGTGATGCCAACAAAGAGGTGGTTCTTGCCCCAGAGAGCTTACAGTCCTAAAAATAAAAAAAACCCACAGTGTTTTGGTCCAATTTTTGCTGATGATTGTCTTCACAACACTCTACCAATGTCTGAGCTTTCCTATTGCACCCCAGACGACTAAAGCAACTAAATATTCAGTTCAGTGAAATTCATATGCATCTTCAAAGTAACTGTTTAAAAAAAGTTTGTATTGTGAAACTTTTGGTAATGATTTTATTGTCAACTTTGAATTTATTTTTGCAGTAAAACCAGTACAGACAACATTTGTTTTTCTCAAACTCTCAGCATTTATTCTTTGAGTCCTGAGTGACCTTTTAGAGAATTTTCAAGGAATCTTTTAATAAGTTGTTA
>NW_009230657.1:38188-47369 GCF_000690835.1 Fulmarus glacialis
ATTTAAATTAAATATTTATTATCTGACCTTTTAATGTTTGCCTTTCCAATGACACTTGAGAAAAATATTTTAGCTATTCTTGAATACAGTAATTTGAATTCAATTGTAATCAGAATTTTACTGTTTCACTACAGGGCATGGTTAAGGTCATTAGGGTACCTGAACTATGTATACCCTGGTTAAGGTAAATGCCTAACCCTGTTAGGTTAGACACTCTAATGATCATAACCATGTGCTTATAAATCACAACATTTGAATTATTTTTAACTTTAATTTGAGCTCTGTAATTTCTATACCTATCTTGTCTGGTTTTTCTTGTTTGTTTGTTTGTTTGTGATTCAGATAGTCAGCTTCCACTTTTCAAAAAAACATGGTTATATTGCAAATGCAACATCCTTTTCTCTTCCCCTTGTCATTGTCTTCTTTCCTTTTCCCTAATCTTTTCCCTCTATTATTAGGGAAGTTGATGAATCTTTACACAACATGGAGGAAAAAGAGCTGCGGATTTATATAATTTACTCTTTTTCCACATCAAAAACTGTATACTTTTTTTCAGCTAAACCAACGCTCCCTTATTCCTTGAGGATGTAGTCCTATAGTAGGAGCACTGATGAAGTGCACCATCCCAGTAGGATGTGTCTGAAGCAGTGTGTGTTCTGGAGGCACAGAGAGAGGCTGGTGCTGATCTACATTAGGCAAAGACAGTGCTGGTAAAAGCTTCTTCCTCTGACTTTTGTTTCCTTGTAATAAAAAAACTACATAGTGCATATCTCTGCCCAAGACGGAAGGGAACGAGGACCTCCATACTTAGATCTTAATGTTGTAGTATTTCAGCACATTAAAAACTTAAGCATATTCATTCTTTCAGCTCCCTTCTGAGGTCAGGCACTGCTGTCTCTTTAGCAGCTGGGGCTCCATGGCCCAGGGTGACAGCGCTATTTCTGTATTCTCCGGAGGTCTATGGGGTAGGAGTGAGTTGAACTATGGATTCCTCATTCTTCCTTCTTCCCTCATAATCTCTTCTGTATGCATCTGTTATCAGGACACAGCGTTGCTCTCAGGTGTTCGTGCCCTCTTAAATTCTTATTCTCAAAGGTATTAGTTACCTTCAACTCTCATTATCTACTGTTGTTACTTCTAACATGAATTCTTTTTGCCTCGTGATCCATTGTGCTACTTGATTAAACTATACTCATGAAACTGTGATTCAAAATGAATCTGCGCAGAAGTAGAACGCAGGATTGAAATAAATATGTATGATCTTCTAAATCAGTGGTTCTCAACCTTTTCGAAGTTGAGTGGCACTTGAGAAAATTGGCTGTGCTCTGTACCTCGCCGAGGTCAGCTCTGAACACATGAGGAGCTGTCACCTCGCTCTTTTGTTAAGTACTTGTGTACTTGCTGGCTTTATGGAAATTATAGTATATCTACTTATAATGTGATTGGCTACGTCGTTCAGTTCCGTGTATCATGCTGGAATCAGTCTGTTAGGGACTATATGTTTATTAGGATTTCCGACAGGAGAATACATGTGTTATTGGGTGTAGTATAGGAATAGTAAGTCCTATACTTCCTGCAGAAGTATTGGAAATACTACACCTGTGAGATGCAGTGACGCATTTCATGAGCAGTGGATCTGTCCCATAAATCCTGGAATTTCTGTGTATCCATTGTACAAGAAAAACTGTTTGATTTTGTTTTGGTTTTTTTTTTCCCCTGGGTAAGGTATGTGTGTATATACTGTGTAATGCTGTATATCTGATAGCTTATGGACATGCCTTACTGTGCATGGCTGTGTGCATGTAAGGTTAGTCTCTCCCACACTTTGCCAGCAGGTACATCATGTCATTGTTACACATGCTATGAATGTGATGTTTTCCGGAAAACTTGTGGTACATGTGGTCTACAGCAGATCCTTACATGTGCAATCAACATGTCCAGGATTTCTTCATATACAGCAGCCTGGATAGAGCAAGAGCACTCCTGAAGCTGGAAATCTGGATAAAATTTTCATGGGGAAGAAAAGACAATATTAACCAGAGAACCTAGAAATCGAGTGGCCTTACCTAAGGGGGTGGGGGTGGGGGCGGTGGGGGACAGAAAACACCAAACCAAAAAACAACCACCAAACAAACCCAAAAAACCAAACCAACCCCCTCCTCCCCAAAAAAACCAACCAACCAACCAAACAAACAAAAAACCAAAAAAACCCCAATAATCAAACAATACATTTTCAGCTCTTCTTTATCTGGTCAAGGAGGGAAGGGGAGGGAGGATACCCAGATAAGAGGAAATCCAGCTAATTGAAGACACTCTGAGGAGTGCAGTGCCGGACATCTGAAAACATGAGATTCACTTCTGAATAGAGACTGAAGTGCTTGCATTAAACTTACTGGTGCTCCAGGAGGATTAATTAGCCAACACTAATCTGGCCCTATACCTTTATGCTGCACCCAAGCTAACAACCCTACTCAGCTTCATTGGATTGCTGCCTTTTCCCTTTTATTCCAAACGGGGGGCTACTGCCTGCTGCCAGCCTTCCTTACACCCATGTTCCAGCACTACCTGTGAGCTGCCATCACCTTGTAGCTGAGGCAGGGATCAGACTAACAAATCCTGTTGGCCTCTGCTGATTCATTCCAGGTATGCTCAGAAGTACCTGCATCCCTCTCTCTGAAAATGTGGTTTGGAGATACTTGCACTAAGATCACTTCACAGTAAGATCTACATCATGTTGCCCATGTAATGGGATTATATAGCACAGGTTGGCATGTATTCTGCTTTCTGTCCTGTTTGCATAAGAGCGTGACCATCATCATTCCTGAGGTTTTTTGTTATTATCAATACCCTGACAGTCTTTGATAGCATAACTGTTTCTTGTATATGTAATCCTTCTAAGCTTATGTTTATTTTGTAACTGTGAAAGTTACCAAAAGTTTAGTTAGATTTTTGGTAAGATGCTGTTATAGTAAAAGTAAGATTTTTACATCCAGACTTCTCTTATCGATGTGTTGACAGAAATTCAGCAAAACTTAAAAAAATGCACACTCTTCTGTGGTTGAAGTGCTTAGATATGCTTGTATAGAGGTGGGAGAGTTTGTTATGGTTTTGGTGTAGACAAAATGTACTAAAAGGGGGTATAAAAAGTTGCAATGAAAATTCAGATTGCCATCTGCACATTTCCGTTACTAACAATATTGCCAACTTTTGTTTAACGAACAGATGAACCCAATGTAAAATTGCTAAGAGCAGATAGTAAATTGGACATATGCCTCAAATCATTTGATCAAATTTTATATACAAACTCAGAAGGAAGACGATTCAATTTTTATAGTGTGCTGGTTTATAATGACATTGGAAAAAATACCACTGAAACGAACGTAAGATGATATAGACAAATAAGTTCCTGTTGTGTAATAAAAAGCAAAGTTTTGGCAAGAAGGTCAACAAAAATCTTAAGTTATGGAATATCTTATGGCATTTGAAGGATGTAAACGACATTTGTATCAGTAGTCTCTTTTGCCTATGGCAAAGAAACTGAAGAATACATCATGAGGTGGTAACCCAGAAACATATGCCTTTTCAGATTTGTTAGAGCATGGTAGTTTCCCCTCAGCCAGGCCAGGTTCTCTCTTCAGGGTCTGCGTCAGTTGTAGTCAAGAGTTTACTATCATTATAAGTCATGTCACCAGCTGCCTTCAAATATATTCTTTATCCCAGATATTAAATATGAAGTTGACTTTTTTTTTTTCTTTTGAAAGGCACTGTCCCGGTGAGTGTCAGAAGCAGAATAGCAGTGTTAAGACAAAGTGCTCATAGGCCAGTTCCTTCTGCTGTGACTGAGGTGGAGGCCCACGTGACTATTAGTTTTGCAGCACATCAGATTTAAGTCATTTGCAAATGTGTCTTCTAATAGTGCAGCTGCCTGCACCTTCTGCTGTCTCCTACCTGAAGTTTGTATTTCCTTAGTAGTGCTTATTCAACTGTTTTTTCTTGGCTGTTCTCTAACCTAAATCTATTAAATGATCCCTAAAAAATCCCAACAATCTTCCCCAATTTTATTTGCAAACAGGTTGTTTTGCAGGTCTAGCTCAGAACTTGGCCACCCCAGCATTTGTCCCAGCACTGCTGAGGGGCAGCACCCTTTAGCCATGGCTGCAATGATCATCTCGGAGCAGAGGGAATATTTAAACTGGATCTGCTGCTGATAGACTAGTTGGTGTGGAACCACAGTCATAGCCAGCCCTGTACTTTATGTTGATGTGTCTGTTATACTACTGCTGTCTAAATCAGCTTGTATAAAGCCAGCACAGTAATCTCTACATTGCACTGAACTGCACCATGTACACCTACTCTGTAAGAATGGCACAAGCTTGCTGTACTATGTTTATGCCATCTAAGTATCCGATCACAGAAATTTATGGAGACAGCACAAAGAACAACAACGTGATATTCTGTGCACTATAATCCTCATTAGAAATAGTGCTAGAATGATTATGGGGAGAGGTGATAAAACTCTGCAGAGGCATTTGCCTGGAACTAAAGATACAGAAATTCTGCATCTTTGAAAAGATGCAAGATTTCATTCACTTGTTTGAAACCTCAGACAGAATCCACGTCCTAATAAGTTAAAGATTCCAGAAGTTTGTGACTTGGTTTGTTTGCTTAGATTGTGCCTCTTGAGCTTCATGCTGTGAGTCAAATATAGTTAAGGCATCAGAAAGAGGGGTGTCACAGTTCAATTTTTAATTTCAATCTCATACTATAATTTAGAATATAAACATCAGTCTTGCAATTTATTGCAGGTAAGCAATATTTTATATTCTTGAAATGTAATACTAATTTAGTTGGTAAATATAATGGTCCTAAAATAACAATTTTTTTTCTTTTTTTTTCCTTCATTTTGCTAGTGCTGTTGCTGAGGCTGAAGGAATTGAGCCATTAGTAAATATCTTGAATGCTCAGAGAGATGGAGCCATTGCTAATGCTGCCACAGTGCTAACAAATCTGGCCATGCAAGAGCCATTCCGCGTAAATATCCAGAGCCGTGGTATTATGAGTGCGCTTGCAGAACCGTTGCGCTCGACCAACAGCCAAGTGCAAAGCAAAGCAGCATTTGCTGTGGCTGCATTTGGTTGTGATGCTGATGCAAGAACTGAGGTAAAACTCTTCTTCGAGGTTGTGGTTATTTGTAACATTTCTAGATCCTGAGGTTGGTGTTATACTTACCTAGGATCTTTGTATTTTGTATGTCTGTCGTAAAAGTCCCAAGGTTTCTAGATAGTAACTAATTTTTCACTTTCATCATAGGCTTGTTCAGCTGAATTTAGCGCCGTTTGTCATGAGAACTTGGGAAGGGTTTTCTTTAATTTGTATTTTTACTTATGTATTTGCTCACGCCAAATTATGTTTTACAGCTTTCCAGTGGCTTCAGTGAGCTTTAACCAAGGCTGTATCTTAATCCCAATGTTTATGAGCATTAAACGTTAAGGTTTCTCTCAGCTGCAACTGTCGGCTGTATTTTGAAGACGAGAAGTTCTGTCCTCTTTACTCTCCCTCAGTGTTGTTCTACTGCCCACTTTAAAGGCCTGAACAGCAATGTCTGTTCTTGATTTATAAGATACTGGATGTGCATGGCGTAAATGTAATTCAAATAAAACTCAAAATCTAATTAATCCCTTGATCAGTGGCATCCAGCAAGTTGAACTTTTCACTGTTTATCAATGGTCATATTATTTTCTTTTCATAAATAAGGATGATGCTATGTGCATTCATAGGTCATAAGCTGGGGATTTCTCATGGGTCAAGGCTGTTAATTAGGACATGAATAAGGGGCATAGATAATTAATCTACCTCTTTCAGTGTCCTTAAAATGTCTTTCTCTTCAAAAAGCCAAATGAGCAGTATTTCCTCCAGTGTGTATAGGAAAGATACTGTAGCACACAAGAGAATAGGATGTTAATAAGATTGTCATACATACAATACAATACAAATTCAAATATATTGTGATGTAAATTAGTTGCTAGGAGGCAACAGAACACAGAAAAAACTGTGTAACTCTCTGTGGCAGTTGGGTTGCATAGTCTTTTCAGTTTCCACACCGCAACCTAATAACTGAAAAGCAAGCCGGAGCCAGAAGGGATGTGTGCCTTGAACCACTCTGAAGCTCGCTTCAGCTCCAGCCTATGCAGGGTTCACAGAAGCAGAGAGTCCCCCTAAATGGCGTTTCTACCAGCCCAGCATAGCTTCTCTACAAGGCTTGAATGTTTCGGAAGGTGAATTTCACAGGCTCTTCTTGCTAGGACAGATGAAATATGTAAGTGGCAATGTCTTATTTTTTTTGTAGTTAAGAAATGCAGGTGGACTGGGACCACTCGTTGAATTGCTGCATTCTAAGAATGAAGAAGTCAGAAGAAATGTCTGTTGGGCTGTTATGGTCTGTGCAAGTGATGAACTAACCGCTGTTGAACTATGTAGGCTAGGGTGAGTAGAAATAGTATCAAGGGGCAGAGGGAAGATTTTGATGAGATAACTCTATTAAGTTGATCTTTACATATTTATAGCAGAATAACAAAGTTAAGCTATACTTTCCAGCAAGCAGAAACTACTTTTGCACCACAGATGTTACAAATGAAATGGTGTTGATTTTAAGTAGCAGAAGTCTTAAGAAAAAATGCAAGCCTGAAGAGAAAACTGCCTGGAATTATAAAAACATTTATTGTTTCTGTGACTGAATTAGGCTTCATATTGAAGATGTGCTTATATCAGTCAAAATTAGGGACTAGAGTGCCCCATACACATGAAACTGAAATTAAGGTTTCAGGCGAAGTTCAATATACAGTAAATTGTACTTATTACACAGAGGCTAAATTTGGTTTACAGACTCTGGTTAACTGCAGGTGTGCTGAAGTGTTACATAAAAGAGACTCTATTTTATTCCTTCTTAGAACCTCCAAGTTCCATATATTAATATCTGAATTACAAAAGCTGTTTTAGGTTGTAAGAATTATGGCACAGGGCTCCTGTACGGGGTGACTGTTTTAGTTATTGTTAAATTAAAATATATGTAATTGCCCTGCTCCCTCTGCTGGACACTTCTCTGATTACTGCACAGATACTTAAAATCCATCTATAAGGGGATTCTGCAAAGTGAGAAACTCAGAAATTTAGGTCAGCAGGGGACCTCAAAGGTGATGTTATCCATCTGCCCTATAAGACTGAATGAGGTACACTGACATATTTCTGCTTGTTAAGTCTAAATACCAGTTCTGAGGGGGTTTCACAACTTTGCAAGGTAACCTGTCCAGTGCTGAAGTATCCTTACAATTAGAAGGGGTTTCTGAGTTCTAAATATCCCTTACAGCAAATTCAACTATATGTTGTCCTACTTTCAGTGGGATTGAATAACAATGTTATAGCAATTTGAGTTTAACTTTTTTAATTTTCTCATGTTCCATGTCCCTCTCTCAGTTTCCTTTTCGTGACAAAGTAAAAATGTTAAACTTCTTTTTGTTTTGAAATCTTGTATCATTTTGTCACACATCTCTGAATTTCTCTCATTTATTTATGCCATGTTGAAGTGCTGTCTCCCAGCCTGGATGAGGTACTTCAGCTGAGGTCATACCACCATCAGATAAAGCTCAGTAATTATTTTCTATATTTTGTATATAGCACTGTTCTTATTTAATCCCTTCTTTGTGACAGTATCAGAGTAGGACTCTTAATTTATGTGTCCTTCCAGTTTGACAGCATATTATTGATACTGATACATTAAGCATAGTTTTTCAACTAGTCAGGCACTACTTCATGTTATTTTCATGTAGGTCATATTTCCCTGACTTGCTCATGAGTATTCAAGTAGGAATACGTGAAAAGACTTATTAAAGTCAAAACATATCTCAAAGTCAACTCATATCTCACATCTACTTCTTCTGCCTATACATTGTCAGTTACCGTATCACAGAAAGGATTCGGTTGGCTTTACACGATTTATTCTTGACAAATACATAATGGCTATTTCTTACCATCTTATCTCTTGTTGCTTGCAAACTGATTGTTTAATAATTTGATATGGTGTCCTTTGGACACTGAAATTTGGCTGAATGATCTCTATTATTTCCTTGTTCTTCCTTTTTCAAATCTAGATACTATCTTTGCCCTTCTCCACTCTCCTGGCATCTACCCTGTCCTCCCTGAATTTTCAACTATAATTATAAATAGTTCAGAGGTTGCTTCTGCCAATTCATAGAATAGTATTAGGTAAGTCTCCTCAGGCACTGATAACTTTGTCTCCTGAAACTTATTCTAGTCATATTAAGCCTATGTTTCCACCTCTGTGTTAATATTACTGCCAGGCATCTGCTTGCAACCTTTTTATGAAAACTGAAGCAAAAAAGGCATCAGACACTTCAGTCTTTTCTGTGCCATCTGTTACGAGTTTTCTTCCCCCGTTGAGTAATAGGCCTACATTTTCCTCTCTGACTTGCAGCATATGAAACATTTATTTTTGTTTCAGTTCCTGAATAGTTGTATCTCACTTTGCCTGGGGGTCTTTTGTTTTTTTCCCTTACTTCTTCTTTCCTGTTGGAAGTGTCAGTGTTTCCATTTCTGTATGAGTCCTTTTTTGGCTTTTGGGTCTTCACAGAATTTTTGGTGCAGCCGTATTTGTCCCTTTTTGGCTTGTCGTTCCTCCACATGAGGATAATATGCCATTGTGCTTGTAATGTCATCTGTCTTTGACACTGCTGTACTCATTAGGCTTTTCTTACTCATTTTCCCCTCTAAAATTCTTCCCTGCATTACTTGCTGGTTATCTGACTTTGTTGCAGTATGCTGTGTGACAAATAGCCTGTACTGCTGTTCCACTATTTTCTCCCATTGCTCTCTTCTAAAAGAGAAGGTTGACATTTGCATTGCCTGAAAAACTTGTTCTCTGGAATCCATCTGATGTACCTTCAGATGTCTACATTGTAAATGTCCACAGCTGAGGCTCCCTGTGTAGTTCAGAGAAAAATGGGCAGTCTAAACGTGGAGTTCATTATATATATAAAAAAAATTTATTCCTTAGATTGCAAAATTGATTCCTTAGGATGCGAAGAATGCCTGCATGTGTGTATAGACACAAACAGATATAAATTTGAATATACACATACACATGTTTTTACAAGTGTATTAATGACAA